>NC_041336.1:27274207-27579207 GCF_004354835.1 Perca flavescens
GGACTCATGACATAGCGAATGACCATGGGGACCCTTTCTAAACTACTATTTCTAAATGAGCTAGAGACATGGTTTCAACTCCAAAATTTCTTTTTGTTTCTGGGATCCTGAAAATCACTTAAAATGTTAGGATTTCACAAATAAAGGTCAAACCTGACTTTCACCAACCCTATGGGGACACATGGCAAATTCTTTTAATATTTATAATATTTATACCCCCATTCCATTGAAATACTCCTCCTTCTATTATATACATTTTTTTTTTCAGCTATAAAGACCTCATATTTACTTTTATCACTCGTTGTTGTATATTACAGGTGAAATAATTAAAGTAGCCACCAGGTGGCGCTTCCATGGTTTTTGTTTTTTATGTTTTGATGCTCCTCTTGCCTGTCTTAAGTTTGTTTTGGCCATTTAATGTCACAAATGTTTTCTGATTCTGCAAGGGTGGACAAGCTGGTTTAAAGAGAGTAGCTCTGCTCCATAAACAGACCTGCTATGCCCTATCCTCCACTCAAACTCCAGACTACTGACATCACAATAAAACCGCTGATCATATTTAGACCCTATATACCCTCATTGATAAACATATAAAAGAATATACATGCTTTTTTATTTACTTTCAAAAGCTTTAGTGTATATTTGACACAAGACTGTTCTACAAAGCTACTGAAAGTAATGTAAAGGGCATTTTAATGACTTTTTAATGAACACAGGACTTTGTATGCTGTACGAAAATGTAAAAACAAAATGCCAATTAGAATTTGGCTAAAACTCATTTGAGTTGTGTGTTTGAACCAAGTGCACTCCATACCAGCGAGGTGGGGTCCGTCCACTTACAAAACAAGAATTGAATCAATAATATAACACACTATCTTGCATGCAGAGTTCTGTAAGCTTCTCCTACATGTCGAGAGGAAAACTAAATATAATGCAAAGAGGCTGAATTAGGCCAGTTTATCAGAATTTAAAACCAAAAATAAGCAATTAAATTTTGGACACATCTAAACATAGTGACCCCCTCTCATATTATCAAGTGCCAAGAGATGAACAAAATGGACACCCACTTACCCAGCTGAGTTCACAAACCTGTTCCACCAAAGCATCAGGAACATAACCAACAACTCAACTAGATTACACCACAGCTTAAACAAAACTACATCATCTATTTTCCAATAGATGATGTAGTTTTGTTTAAAAACTACATGTTTTGTTGCTCTAAATCAACCGGACACCATAGCAGATTATTTGAGCATGGTTACGGATCGGCACAGTACAGACTGAGTGCGCACAGCCTTGCCATTGAAAACAGGTGACAAAGGAAAACCTGGCTCCCTGTAGAGCAAAGGCTCTCCACTGATTGCACCCTTAGTGAGCCTAAAACAGAGCCAAACTTCCTCACTTAACATGTCAAATATATAAACATTTGGAAAATATATTTCCAAAGAATATATATAAGAACCAAAAGGTTTTCTATAGCTCTCAGATTAAATTAAATTACCAGTCCTACTAGGAGAAGACACTAAGAGCTGTGAGCAGGCAGCAGTCTGTGTTGCTTCCATAAATGGAGGGACAGTGAGTGATAGCAGTCGCCTGCACCTTGTACTTGTTTTGTTAATTTTTCTTTGTTTCCTGTCAGTATTGTTCCAACCAACCTTTGACTTGTAGTACTTTATATATTCTAGTTCATTCAGGAAATGCCACAGAAGCAATGGTGTTTACATTGCAGATTAACTTTATTATCACAACTCATCCATATACAAATTCATTTGTCCTGGCTCTTTGCTTCCTTCTCCTTCACCTCTTTCTCTTACTTCCTACAAACCTGTCTGTCTCTGCCGACCTCGATTTCTCTCTACAAACCTTTCTCTCTCTCTCTGTCTTTTCTCTCTCTTTACCTCTGTTTCTTATTTTAAAAAATGTTCAGGAACACTTTCTCTTTCTACACACCCATCTATCTCTCCCTACATAGTCTCTCTCTCTAATATACATACCTGTCTCACTCTCTAATCTACATACCTGTCTCACTCTCTAATCTACATACCGGTCTCTCTCTACATACCTGTCTCTCTCCTTTCTACATACCTGTCTCTCTCTACATACCTGTCTCTCTCTACCTACATACCTGTCTCTCTCATTTCCTACATACCTGTCTATCTCTACATACATACCTGTCTATCTCTCCCTGCAAACCTGTCTCTCTAAAAACCTTTCACTCTCTCTACAACCTGTGTCTCTCTCTAACTCCATTTCTCGAACCACCCATGACCCACTACCACAATGTTCTTTAGGATAAAAATTTAAATTACATCACTCAATGAAATAATAGTCAGAGCATGTTGACATATTAAATTTGAAAACAAAAGAGCTATAACAATCTTAATAAAATGTCTTTGCATGCTCAGATATGAGCTGAATTGAAGTTAGCGCTGTACCTAGTTGTGGGATTGTAGAAGAACTTAGATGGCAAAAAAGAATTATGTTCAGTGATTACAATTTAGATTTCCATTAGTTATTTTCTAGACGCTTTAAAGTGTCAATGCGGTTCTTCACATAGAACTTAACTGCCTTCCAGCTCCTCCCCTAAGCACCTCTGAGGATCCCTTGATAGATGCTTCACACTGGGCTTTGCCAGGAACCCTGCCAGAGTTGATGTTGTCCATGAGATTGCTCTCCACAGCCTGGACCTCCTCTGTGCTCCACTTCTTTCTCGCCATTTTTTGATGAACCTTAGACAAAGTAAGGCCAATCAATGTAAAATTGCTTGCAGAGTTTAAAGATTAAAAATCTAAAATGATGGGTGTCTGGACAGTAGTAACTAGGTGGTTTCTATTGTCGTGCTAATAATAATAATAATAATAATAAGTAATTTAGACTGAAAAAAAACTGTAAAAGTGTGGTTGTTACAAGGGGACTACATGGCAACTAGATGGTTGCTAGATGTTACCTCATAACCACCTAGGGCTGCACAATAGAGACACAGCACATCGCGTCTTACTCCCACCAGAGAGGAAAACATCTTTCCGCTCTACATCGACTTGTATTGGATGAAGGTGCCTCATCTTCAATTTTGTCTGCTGGCAAACCGAAACAGTCCTAAAAGCTGCTGTGTGGTGATATTTATTACCAACAATGTATAGAACCCAGAACCTAAGTTTTCATAAGTTGTGGAACCGAAAAACTGAGCTTTTATGATGACAAAAGTGGATATATACGTGAGGAATCAGCAGAGAAATGGTTAGACTGTGGGATTCTGACACTAAGCTAACAATATGCCCAATGTTACGTTTGCAGCAAGCATTTTATTAACAAGTCAAATATCCAAATGTCAGTTTTAGACTAACTACAGTCTGTAAGGTAAGCTAACACAGGTAATGTTGGACATAACTTTAGTTTAGTGTCAGGATTCCAGTCTTCCCATTCTTCCTGCTGATTACTCATGTTTCTGTTGTTTGCTAGCAGACGGAATAAAGAGGAAAAACCTTGACACAATACAAGTAAACGGAGGGCAGAGAGCTGTTTCCCCCTGGTGGGGGCGGGACTTAAATACGCCGTCTCTATATGGAGAGAAAAAAAAATAAATGCTTTTCTTTTTTGTCACAATATACATTTTTACTTAAATTTAAAATTCATGATGATGTAATATTTTGTTGGGGTCTTTTTTCCTATATCTGAAAAACATGATTTGTAGGCCAGGGTATCTCTGTTTCTTCAATCTACATATTGCACTTGGCCATATTGTGATTTTGATAATATTTTTGATTAATTTTTCAGCCCCATAAGTCCCTAACAACTACTTAGCAAAAACCAAGCAATGCTCTACCAACCACCTGGTTGGTACTGCACTTCCTTTTTAGCCTTGATCTGGCTGCAAGTAAGTACCAGTTTCATTTACTTACTGACAAAATCAGCTTTATATCACATAGGACTACTTAAATAACATGAGACATTTGTACATAGCTGACCAGATCCCTTTTAGTTAAGCTCACATGCAAATTCACAATTACTTTTATGGCTTTGTAAATCATTGTCCAAAACCAATTTTTACGTTAATCTTGATTGCTATACCTATGTGAGTACTGACGAAAAATAAAAACGAGCCAAATCAGTGCTAGCAACACAGAGCTGCTGCAGCTAATGCCCAGAGCTCCCACTGAGCTAAAACGGCAGTTTTGGGGGCATAAGATAAAGTGTGTGAGAGTGCCTTTGTGTCTCTTAACAGACACAAAATGCAATTAAAATGTCTGTACAACATGAACAGGGCCCTTACATGACAACTAGATGCATTTGTGTTCAGCCCAGCCTCTGTAATAATCATCACAAAGCAGTTCCCTGTGTATTTGTAGCATTTATATCCATTTTGTGTGTGATCCATCTAGCGTTGGTGAGTAGAAGTCTTGTCTGTGTTGATTGTTGTGGTTTCCTTAGCCGGGCTAGCAGGCCCGGCCGGCGTTCAACTTCTGCTTCCTGCCTGCCCTCCTGGCTTACCGTGGCCGACAACAATCCAGTGGCGCCCGCTGGTCTGGTGGAGGTCTTCCAGAAGACCATTCAAGCCTTTGCTGTGAAAATTTTTATTTTATTTCCCCTCAAAAATAGGTAATTGAGCACTGTAGTGGTTATGACCATATTAATGACTATGTTACTACATGGAAACGGGCCAAATGATGCCTGTTTCTTGTACAGTAATAGCCTTACTGAAGGCTAGCTCTAGCTCCATAGTTACATTACTCCAAGCTTCTTCCTTTGTGAACACCTCCGCTCTTCACTCTTCACACACGACGCTCCTCCAACCTGCACACTGTTTACCTTTTCCTGCTACAACTGAATTCAAACGGGACTTTAGCACGAGACTACAGCTAGCCGTCTGTAACACTATTTTACTGTACAAGGCAAACATAATTTGGTCCGTTTCCATGTAGTTACATAGTCACTAATATGGTCATAATCACTACAGTACATTTACAGTACTACTACTACATTTTTGAGGTGGGAAATAAAAATTTTTGCAGCGAAGGCTTGAATGGTCTTCTGGAGGACATCCACCAGACCAGCGGGCGCTCGTTGGATTGTTGTCGGCCATGTAAGCCAGGAGGGCGGGAAGGAAGCAGAAGCAGGGACGCCGGACGGGCCTGCTAGCCCGGCTAAGGAAACCACAACAATCAACACTGGCAAGACTCCTACTCACCAACGCACACAAAAATGGATATATATGCTACAAATACACACAGAACTGCTGTGTGATGATTATTACCAAATAATTATATTAATAATATTCCTGGCTGAACACACTCACTCATCCCAGACGCTAGCTAGCAGCTAAGAGGATAGGTGAATTTAAACAATGGCTAAGTTGCTTAACGCATCTTGTTGTCATGTAAGGGCCCTGTTCATGTTGTACAGATGTTTTAATTGCATTTTGTGTCTGTTAAGAGGCACAAAGGCACTCTTTATCTTATGCCCCCAAAACTGCCGTTTTAGCTGAGTGGGAGCTCTGGGCGTTAGCTGTATTAGCTCCGTGCTGCTAGCACCGAATCGGCTCATATTTTTTGCTATCGACGGTACTCACATACAGTAGGTATAGCAAGATTAATGTAAAATTGCCAGGAGTTCTCCTTTAATACTATTGATTACAGAAAAATGCCATATCATTAAAGACCAAATTTAAGTACCGGAGGAGTAGGCCAAATCCCATCAGTGGTAGTCAGCCAAATTTGTATATTTTCTGAAAATGGCTCAGAAAAGTATTGGTCTAGAGTTTAAGATGTTGGGTCTTAAAGTTCAATGAGGCTGTGATTAACCTAGAGTTTTAAACAAGCGCAAATTTACAATAGCTGCGACCACTTAGTGCTGTGGAACCGGTACCAGGTCCGTCGGACTTAACAGGTTAAAACCAAGACAATTTCCCCACTACTGTTATTGTCAGACCAAGTTGTGCATTGGATTGTATGTGAACTTACAAATACACTTTCTGCTCGCTTGAGTTCAGGAACACTTATGTCCTCCTTTTCAGGGACGGAACTTAGTTCAAGGATCACTGTAGAGTCAGAAGAGCTCTGGTCCATTTCCTGGGGATCAAATACAAAAAAAACAATTATTGTTGTTAGATAAACTAAATGTATGCCATTTACTTATTGATAATTTTTCTGTTAAAACTAATTGATTTTAGAATTCCTCTCCCACTACATTCCATATTAGTATTACTATGCACCACATCTAACGTTACCTAGTATAACCTGCCAAACTGACTGACTCTACTCAACCTTTTGGTGACCTTTTAAAATCTGTAATCTTTGACACTGATGATGATGATGGATAAAGCCTAACAAACATTTTTTTCCAGATTAACCTAATGATGAAAATGTGACATATTATGGTGGGATTCATGTAGGCTTATTATTACTTGAGATTATGTACAACTCTGTGATTTTATAAAACAAAATCTATAATACAATGACTTACACAAAGCAAAACCTTACTTGGAAAAAAAATATGAAACCTACAACTCAGGCTAAATACTGGATCATCCTGCAATGGCCCACTTAAGCCAGTTATGATGCCATGTTGTTCAATAAAAACATGATGCAGAGAGAGGAAGGGATTGCTAGGTGTGTTTGCTTAAAAAGTAGGAAGTTTACATTGGCATGACAGAAAGGTAAGCTATGTTTGATTTGTGTTGCAGGCTAGTTAACTTACGGCGTGAGTTTAAGCAGCAGCCATAATGAACCGATAACATGTATGAGGGCCTATGGCAAGAATGCTGTGACTGAATGATTACAGTTGCTAAGTATAATAAAACATAATGCTAATGTTACTAGCTGCAGCTCTTCTTATGGTGCTGTTCGAGGTTTCTTCCTAAGAGGGAGTTTTTCCTCGCCACTGTCGAACTGCTTGCTCTTTCGGGAATTGTTGGGGCTTTGTAAATTATAGAGTGTGGTCTAGATCTAATCTGTAAAGTGTCTCGAGATAACTCTTGTTATGATTTGATACTATAAATAAAATTGAATTGAATTATGATGCTGCTGAACTTTTCTCATAAACTTGTAGCTGATGATCACATTATTATTGAGGGTGCAGTTATAGGCAGTCATTACAGGTAGCTGTTGGACTGTTTACATTTTCCACTTTAAAAATACATACACAGGGAAAACAACATTTAAACAAATAGCTAATATTTCTGCCTTGCCGCAGTAATTTATAACTATGAAGGTAAATATGGTGCAAAACATGAGAGAAAATGGTCCACCTATTGAAAAATATTCACACAAAAGAATTTCACAAATGTGTAGATTGATTTTTACAGATACAATGATAGCTGCAAACTTGTAATGCAACATTTACCCATCATTATTTAATATAAATAATAATAATATATAAAAATCAGTAAATGTTGCATTACAAATTTGCTACTGTCATTGTATCTATGGTAAAATAAATCTACACATTTGTGAATTAGTGTTATTACATTCAGATCACGGTTTTGAGAATGTTTTCTATGAGTGACGATCTCAATTTCCAAGTTCAGATTTTTTATGTTCTCTGGAAGCTGGTCCAAAGATCGACACCATAGTGGTTAAAAGCTGCTTCCCCCTGTTTTGTTGTGACAGTAGGTTTCAGTAGTAGTTGCTTATGTTTTAATCTAAGGTGTCTTGGTTGAGAATGTTGTTGGAATATGTCATGCAGGTAGTTCCCATGGAAGGTCCCATCCCCTTTAGTGTCTTAAAAACTAACAGAAGAGCCTTAGAATCAATTCTGTATTAAATTGGGAGCCAGTGTAAGGACTTTAAGACTGGCGTAATATGATCTGTTCTTTTTGTTTTAGTAAGGATCCTGGCTGCACTATTCTGTACCATTTGGAGAGGTTTTAAAGTCTTTTTAGGGAGTCCAGCACATTGCAATAATCAATCCCACTAGAAATGAAAGTATGTATGATTTTTTCAAGATCCTCCTTTGAAATATATTCTTTTAGTTTATTGATATTTTTAAAATGAAGGTATAATGATTTTATGACTGTTTTAATGTGACTGCTAAAATTTAAGGATACCAAGGTTGTTTTTTTTTACCACTTTCTTTGCTATTAAGCCCTTCCTTTAAAGCAAGGTAGAAAGTTTGCATCTTTCCTCCTCATTTCCAAAAACTACCATCTCAGTTTTATTTTTGTTAAGCTGGAGGAAGTTCTGTGACATCCAAGTATCTATTTCTTTAAGGCACTGTCAGAGAGTGTTAATGGGGTTATAGTCATTAGTAAAGATATGACAGGAGATAAATGTTTACAACAGAACTTAAATAGATCAAATTGAAACGTTATAGAGCATCAGGGTAATCTCATTTGGTAAACTATAAGATGGCAGCCATAGAATGTTGAGGATGTTTCATACATTGCATTGGTTTGATGTGTGACAGTGCATGACAGGGTTTTCCCTGAGATTTCAGAGCGCTTAGGTGCAATGACGTCACACATTCATTTGCATATTGGTGATGTCATTAAACAGTTATTTTTGCAAAAGCTTAGCCGAGTTGTTGTTGGTTGCAGCTAGGGAAAGATCATTAGAAGCAAAACTTGGAGGAGCTTGTCACTAAAATGAGAATAGCTTGTCCACCTTAAAGGTCAGCCCACGGTTGGTGAGTGAACCTTAGCTAAAGTTGTCGCTAGCTCTGTGCCGGGCTGGCTAACCGTTTCACTTTTAAACCAGCAGGTAGCAAGCAGGACACGGGAACTTGGCTTTGGTCTTGAGGAGTTATAGCAATTACCAACAGATATACTGTACACAGACTAAAATTCTACATTCACATCTATTATGCAAATGATTATTAACTTTATACTCACAGACAAACACAAGTCCCTATCTTTTTCACCTCTCTTTTTCCACCACACACTATCTAATGTGTGGGCTGTACCTGGGGCTGCGTGTGCAACATGCATGGTGTGTGTGGTTGTGACACTGTTTGTGTCCATCATACAGCACGTGTCCAGAAGACAACAAGCAGGAGCCCCTCCTGTTCATCGGCTTCTATACAGTCTATGTTTGCAGTCCAGATGATGTCCAAATTGTTTTTATGTTTATACGCTTTGGCGCTGCCCCTAAGCTCTATAATGGCAGAGATAACCCCGCATGAGACTCAGAAAGTTGGATTTATCAACAAAAATGCAGGTGGAATACTCGTACAAATCGAGCCTTTGCCATGCAACACATCAACTTTCTGAGTCTCATGCACCAAACCAACACTGATTTACATGACAATATTTCCAAACAAACATTCTATAGCAGACATTTAATGTGTAGCAGCAAAATAACCAAAAAGAGATCATTAAGTCAAATTCATATTACGAGTTGTCCTAATTATCACTTTACTGACCTGAAGAATTGAAAGGGCTGTCACAGTGACCATGAATGGTTGTCAAATCTTCTTCCTGCAAGTCATATCATATATCATATTAGTCACACATTTTAGCTGCATTTCTCCAGTTTATTAACAGTAGATTAGGCAGTTGTCACATGCACCATCAGAGAGGTAGTATAACACTGTATGTCCATATTTTCGATAAATTAATATGAACAAAAATTTATATTTTCAATTGGGTCTGATGAAATAATGAAAACTTTGAGTCTAAAGGGGCTTTCAACATTATACATCTTTCTTAAGCCATACTAATGCTCAATGTGTAATAAATAAATGTGCAGATTACAATACAAGATAAACCAAATAACACCACAAAACTTTCAAATATTAGTCCAGAAAACCTGATAGGATGTTTTTTTATATGGGAAAAGTACAATATATTTATCTCTCTGGAGAAAATAGTTCCCCAGCCACCTCTCCTTCTGTAGTCACCACTCCCTCTCACTCAACACCCCCCCCCCCCCCCCCCCACACACAGCACTATCTGATTCTGACTACAAGACACATGTTGCAGCACACTTCATTTCAGCTCAGTATCAGTGCATTTAACATTACTGCAGCCATCTCTCTTGATTTATACTTTTGTTTAACCCCCCCCCCACCCACACATACACACGTATGGTAAAAGTTGCAAAATGGCGACAGGTCACGGCATGTGCACGTTACTAAATGGCTGACCTGGTCCTGACAACAACACCTGCTACTGTCCTAAACTAAGGTTTCCATTTGACACGACGACGGCACAATTTACTGTAAACTAAGATGGTGTTGGTTTATAAACTGTAATGTTAGCTGCCATTAAACTAGCTAGCATTAACTTATTTGGCTGACAAGATATAAGTTAGCCTTCTAACATTTTACTTTCAAATTAATCTATAAGAGTTGCTTTACATGTGATAACAGTACAAATCTATTTTAAACAGAATTGTAAACGGTTTAAATGGCAGTAAAATCAATTTTAGACTCACCATCTCCCTGATCCATGACTCCAGCCTGCTCTCGTCCATGCAGTGAAGATCTGACGCAGAGTTCACAGCTTACGTGAGGGGAGGGGCTGGACACCATGGGGACTCCGGCACACACACTTGCCACATGGCCGGAGTGGGGGATGGGCGTGGTCGGGATGGGGACTTGAACATGACATACGTGTGTAACAGTGTTTTCTTTTAAACGGCGTCAGTAGCTCAATTTGAGACCGCAATCGAAACCAAACGAACCCTGAAATCTTTCAGCATATAAGCAGACGAAGGCTTTTGACTTAACTTGAAATAAAAATAATTATTTTTTAATTTATTATTAGTTAGTTTTTTTCCTCAAAATTAAGCCAATGACAAGTGTACATACTAAATGGATACATTTTTCCTCATTAGCAAAAATTAATAATTATAATAAATATTCATAACATTCATCAAAATATCTGTATATGCTTGTGCATGTCAGCGTGCTCTTATCTGTTCAGTTGATATTTGAGTTCACACCATGTCAAACTCACCTAATGTAAGGGGAGGGCCTGGACACGCAGGGGACCCTAAACACACCTCATGTTCGCCACATGGTAAAGGCATGGCCAGAGTGGGGGATGGGCGTGGTCAGGATGGGGACTTGAACATGACAGATTGTGTGTAACAGTGTTTTCTTTTAAATGTGGTAACATTAGCTCAATTTAAGACTACAATTTAAACCATACGCTACAAACCCTGAAAGTTTTTAGCATATAAGCAGACAAATATTTGCCATTATTTGAAATTAATTTCTTCATTATAATTGGGTTGTTTTTTATACTAAATTAATACATTTTTCTCCCCATCAATACAAAATTAATTAATAATAATTGTTATACATATTTTTATCTTGCATGTTCATAACATTTATCAAAATATATTTCATATATTGTAGTTCTGATTCTCAACTTTATAACGCAGCTCCCTCTCTTCAATCTCTCTCTAACTCGCTCCACCACAAACCCTGGTTGCAGCGCTCGTTGAGCCACCGTCTAAAACTGCCATTTCCACCAGCTGACAGTTTGTAACAGAAATAAATGCATTATGGATCATTTTATTTCTATAGTTTGTAAGCTCACTTGACCAGCTGACTTCTGTTGAAACGAAGAAGACGTCTCTAACGTTTTAAAACCAGCCTCTGGAGTCTTGACCAGCTGAGTCGCAGCAACACCATTAGCTGGTTTGTAGACTGCTGAAACTGCAATGTTCTAAAACAGTAGTGTCTAAATCGCCAATCTTTGGTCTAAACTCTTCTATAATATATTAGAAACTTCCAATTTGATAAAGTCAGTGTTTATTAGACCACAAATGAGACAATTATTAGAACAACACAGAATCTCTCACTTGTTACTCAAAATTGTCATGAAAATATGAAATACCATAAATATGTTAAAATACACTGAAAGGGGCCTTTAAGATGTCGTGTTTGATTTAGAATTTGAGTGAAAAAAATGTAATTGTGCTGAGAGCAAGCGAGCAATTCGGCAATTCTGAGAGGTGCATGATGCCAGGGGTAGAGCAGCGCCTGGTTGGGCGGCACTGCTCTCAATGGATTGGCCCGCGCAGAGCGATTTTGCCGGCTTTTATGTGTAGGCAGCTTTAAGCCGTCTGGACCATAGAAATTATAGGGTTTTGAGTATTGTTATTAATACATGAGCTTAAAGTTTTAAGAATTGTATTCATAGTTCCCTTTAGGCCTTACAGCTTTTTAAAAAGTTAATTACAAAAGTAACAATATATTCATCATCGTTAGCTTATACTATATTATCTATATGTAAATGAAATGTAGGGATAAGATACTATATTATCTATATGTAAATGAAATGTAATGGATAAGATGCAGATCTGAAGCAACATCAGAAGTATCCATGGTGAGAAAAAAGGGAGAATGGATGGCAAGCAATAAAGCTGAACTGCACCAAACCTTCAAATGAGCTTGAATATCAGGTATGATAGTCCAGCAATGAGGTGGCATAACTAAAATATCAAAACCATATTATAAAAAGGTTGCTCAAATCAAGCAAACTGATTTGTTCTGGTTCTTAATAGTGATATAATAACAACCACATACAAAAGCTATAATTAGAATTCCTTTGAACAACAAGTATCACTCCAAGTTTGAGATACATTACACAAACTGATAGCTGGTGCAACGGACAAAAGCTGTTCATCTGCACACACACTGCCATGAAACAGAGTTGGTTGGCGAAGTATCTATATACTGTATATATTTAGAATATTTTCCCCGCTTTATTTTGCCATCAGACAGCCCTTTACTAAAAGGAATTGAAGTTGTTGTCTATGCTCTCTTAAAAAGCCTTCTTCATTGATAAACACAGCAATTTTAATCTAGCAGAAAACAGGAGTTGCTCTTCTACCACTGCCGCCAGCAGTTAGTTGCTTGTCTAGTTCTGTCTCGATTGTTAAGTTAGTTTTTGTTATTGTTTGCCTTTTCATTAGCTTTATGTAAAAGAAATAGTCTGTGCAAAAAGTCTGTGCTAGGCTAACATTATCTGCCCTGCTATATGTTGTGCCTTTATCACAACATACTATGGCCTGTTGTAAGCTGTTACTTAAGTATTAAAATATCTTAATCATTTCTTAAATAACTATAAATATAATGAATACATATTTAATGCATTAGTCTTTATTGAACATGTATAGCATAAAATAACGTGAGGTTTTGTTTGGAAATAACCTCAAACTGAATTCATGCCAAACTGTCTGTTCCTCTGGGCCTCTCTGCTTCAGAGGTCACAACCAGGTCAGTTGAGACATTGGGTGGGGGAGGGAGGACTGCAATCTGCACCTGCACTACTGCTGCATTCAAGGGAATATGGAAATTGCAATTTTACTGACCCAGACTGGTCATGTTTTTTACTAAAATGGAGGACTGCTGATGTCTTTTTTTTTTTGAAGTTATTTTAAGACAATTTAGCTCTTGCTGAGTAATTCAATGCATCCTCTGACCTGGATGACTGAGAACACACTTTAAATTATGGATTTGACTTTTCTGTTTGTGAAATTTACCTCAACATGAAGACCCATAGTTCTGTAATATCCAGGCACACCTGAACACACAGTTAGAAACGTGCTTGTTTGTTTAAACCTAAACAGCCCAAGTTATGAAGGATACAGATGCAGCAGCATGATTAATCCATGTGAAACACATTAGATTTTTTAGCAAACTAGGTTGGGCTGAGTGTAAAAAAAAAAGAAAATCTGGGCTAGGGTAAGTAATGATCTTATCAAACAGAATATACAGATTTCTTTGTAAGCAATAGCAATAGCAGGGCTTAAGGTTAATAAGGGGTTTGTGGACTGCAGATGAAAATTAGCCGGTACGGCTAAATCTGGCACATTTACATGTTGGACATTGTACTCATGTTGATTAATGTGCACTGTCCCTTTTTAAATAAAGAAATCTAAAATATATATATATATATATATATATATATATATATATATATATATATATATATATATTTATAGTTAATGATGAGGGGTGAAACATAGATATGGTAGCTTTCAACCAATGATTGATTTAGCAAACTGGATAATGCAGCTGAGTCTGGCCAAGTCCTGAGTCCTGTTTAACCTTACCAGAAGCAGGAAGTATGCTCTTTCAGCCTTTTGCAGTGGTGTTGATTTTTGCATCCCACTTCAGATCCTGGGATATTGTGTATTCTTGAATGTGTGTCCCAGTGGTGACTACTGAGCCAAGAATGTTAAAGATGATAGGTAAAGGTCCCAACTTTTCCAAACTTAAATATATTACAGAAGTTATAATTACGAAATAGGCTATATATATTGATGACTACCTTTTATTTTTGCTCTCTATCAAAAGAAAAATATGTTGTATGCTGTAAATCAAGGCCCAAACGCACTGAAAGCGATAATTGACGCAGTTCTTTTGACCTGCCTTATTTGACCTGCCTCATTTGATGCTTCCATGGCGCACTGCAGGCATCAGATTTTAAGCGCCAACACCACAGAACCAGCAGTATTGTAGAAAAGGTCGCTATTTAGGCAAAGGTTTTGTGATGTTACAGATCCCCCATCAGTAGAGGCATTGTACTTTTTGTGCCATAACGGACATTTAATTTGTTATATTAAGAAATATTTAAGTTGCATTCATTCAATTTCACTTTTTTTTATAATGACTTTAAGCTACAGAACAAGTTTATAGTCCAGATTATGGATACATGACCAGAGGGACCGACCCTGCACTTACAAAACAGATGCGGATAGGGTTTTTTTTTTAATGACAGCGCAGGTCACTAAAAATTATTGTAAAAATGTATGATATAGTGCTTGTTCCTCATCCTCCACTGCATCATTCCTTCCCATTTTTTCAGCTCATTTGTAAATGCCATCACAATGATTACTGGGCTTTTAAGAGAAACTTTCACTCAGTTGCCGTGACATTTTTGAATGGTTTAGGTGCACAGAAGTATGAGCTTGATTCACACAATCATAAACATCCCCTCGTGTTTCACCATCAACAAAAATAAATAGAAGGCTGTTTGTAGAGCGGATCTGTGTGGCGTATACACACAACTATCATGCTGCTCTCACAGCTGGTGTGGCCAGTTTCACAGCAATAAACTATGATCACAGTCAGTGAGACAGCTAACAGACTAGAGTAGACTAACGCTTTTGTTGCGTATTGGCCATTTAAAACCTTGGGTGTACTTCCAAACGCGTGTCAGATGCTTTTAGTGCATTTGGAACTTTAAGCTCAAACTTTTGCCACGGAAGCTACTGTATTAGAAGGATACTCCTGAAAATTTAAAGAGTGCTGGAATGTGGAACGTCTGATACTTGTAGAATGGGATTATTATCTTGAACCTTTGCCTATCGTCTTTAAGGGCAGATGGAGGGTGCTCAGGGGGCTCTTCCTGAAGTCCGCAATCATCTCCAATGTCTTCTGAGCATTTAGTTACAGGTTGTTGTGGCTGCACCAGGATGCCAGCTGCTTGACATCATGTCTGTAAGCTGACACATCATTGTTGGATATAAGCTTTACAGGGGGTCCTGGAGGGGCAGTCAGTAGTGTATAGAGAGTAAAGCAGGGGGAGAGCACACTGCACTGTAGGGCTCCAGTGCAGAGAGACATGGTCAGTGATATGTGTGCTTTCTGAGCCTAAAATGATGTTTCCTATTCGTATTTTGAAATATGTGGCCAGATGGGAAACCCCATCTCCAGCATAACGGTTTTGGGTTAAATTCCCACTGCGATACATCAACCAATGTGTCCCTGAGCAAGACACTTAACCCCTAGTTGCTCCAGAGGCGTGCAACCTCTGACATATGTAGCAATTGGAGGTCACTTTGGAAAAAAGCGTCCTCTAAATGACATGTAATGTAATGGAACTGTAATCCACAAATCGAACCTTTGCAAGGTTACTAGGTCTGGTTATATAGTTATATTAGATGAATGAGGAAATTAAGATATTAGGCACAGGCGTTTGACATGATGAAGATGTTGCATGCATGGTTAGTAGCCTATATTACCAAGTTTCTAATGGTATGAAACAAAACTATGAAGAAATAACTGAGCAAGAACATTTAGAGATGCATCTGAAGGGCCAATATAGTGAGGTGTGTTTTTTACAGTTTCATAACCATTTGTAAATAGATTCATTAATTCACTAGTATAGTTGATGGATCATCAGGATAAAAAACATTTAGAAAATCAGTAATCCTATCTTGATAATTTAGGTCTATAAACAGGTAACTGGCAAAGTAAATACAGTTATAGTATTATAACAGAAAGATAAAATAGCTATCTGCAATATAATTACAGTAAAATGTAACATTTAACTTAACTAAGGCAACAAGATTTGTTCATAATTCTCTTGTTATGTTAGACAATGAATAGCCTCATTTTAGTTACAATTGCAAATTAAACAAAAAGAAAAAAAACACATTCTAGGAAATGTTTAAGCAGAGATAGCTTTTTCAAGTGGAATTGAATAGGCGGTTAAATTGATTTTATGTTAAACCACTAGATATTGATCAAATTGTAGGACTTTAATTTTAAGTATTCTGAGTTTGAGTTACTATGGCTGAGCTAACAGAAAGTTCAAATTGTATTATGCTGTAATACCATCTCCCACCAGGAGGGGCGCATCATTGACTGAGTTAAATTTTCATTATGCTGCAATACCATTTATTACCAGGAGGGGCGCATATGCATGAAAAGTTCACACACTTGCAATACCACCGTTTGCCAGTAGGACGTCAGCGTCTTACACACACACACATTTTTCTCATGAAAACCCCCCCAAAGAGGACTTTGGAGTTATTGATACTGGGCATATTAGGAAGCTGTTTTCTATGCTTTGAGAGGGGTCTGCCCGTGGGGACCCTGATTTTGGTCCCCACCGTGACACGAGTCCCCACCGTGTGAGTGTGTATTCCGGTCAAGGTCCTCATCGGTATAGAAATGCGAGTACACACACACACACACACACACACACACACACACACACACACACACACTAACAAGTGTAGTGAAGCGGCTCTGTTGTAAAGGCTAACAGTTCTCGGTTAGCACAATGACATCATGTTAGAAAGCACAGCCAAACGATTTATCATAAACTAGCTAGATAAGTAACAATGGTGTTAGCCACGATGCTAACGACATTAATAACTAGCTAAGCCAAACGGTGCTGTCACTACTATTTTAGTGATTTATAAGCAACCAGTTTCTCGCAGATTGTCACGTTACTAAGAATACGGCTATTAGAAGGTAATATATGAAGTTGAAGCTAACTGACAGCTGTAGGGCAGCTAACACACTTTGGCTGACTCCATGAAGCTCCCAGCTAAGCTCCTATAACTTGCGACGCAGTTAGGAAACAAGAATGAGCTAGCTAACTAATGTTAACATAAGGACTTTGGCTTTAAAGTCATGTTAAAACAATTTCCCACCCTTCTGATTTCCAGCCGCAGCCTGTCACTCCCCCCTGTACTAAGGTTATTCGGTACGTAACGTTAGCTTAGACCCCAATGCTTAGCTAGACCTCACAATGCCTTGCGTTTCTCACTCCCGCTAACTTAATGTTCATAAGACGTGACATGAGTGACACGTGCGGGTAGGCCAAGGCGAGAAGAGGGAGATCAGCTAACGTTAGCCAACATGTTTCCAAAAAAAAAAAAAAAAGTCACATTCGAATAGTGATTTCAGCATTGGAATAGTATTGATATTTTTACTATTTGAAATATTTTCGACTTTCGGTATTCGTTCCAACAGCCCTAATGGAGATTAACTGCAGGAGTGCTTTGAGTGGAAGGTAGATACTAGCTTAATAAACACGTGATTGTGCTGTAAAGTACTTGTAGAGACAATAAAAGCTGAGTCTGCAGTGTGTGTTTAGAGTACACCTCCGCCCCGCGCACAAAGACAGGCAACGAGAGAGAGAGAAAAAGAGCCTTTAATTTCTCTATAATCTTGTTTCACGCTATGGAAATCCCACTCCTTAATTTCTCAAGTAGCGATAGCAGAACCGATAACTCATTTAGAACCGGTTCCCATTTAGAACCGGGTTTCAGGGGGCATCCCTTTGTCTTTAAGGTCTGTGGCACCATAATGGGCCAAGAATGTATCTCTTAAAAATGTATCTTATGAACGAACACACAAGTTGGCACTATATTGCCTCCTGTCCAACGTTTGGTTTGGGGGTTGGAGGAAATCTTTGTTCTTTGCCACATTTTTGCTGTATTTTAAAAAGGACAATTTCCAGTAGAATTCAAGGACCAGTTGTGTGCAATTTGCAATCCGTTTGCAATTGTATTGCTTTTTTAATGTATTAGTTTGACAGAAATTATATTTTCAGTTTACCCGTCAAGGACATGGTCAAAATGAACTAACTAGCCAACCAACTACAAAATGTCCACACATTTTTACATAGAATGGTTCCAACTAATATGTTTAGGGCCATGTGGTATGTGAACTCAGGTACTCAGTGCTGATAAATAACCTCCGAATTCCATCATGGCATTCAGTCAAATTTTAATTACTAAAAAGCAGTCTTTCGTTGATTTTTATAATTTAAGAACAAGCCAAGACCAAAGCCTGTAGGTGTCTGAAGCATTCAGATATTATGTCCTAAATTTACCAGGCATTGTAGACCCCCGATCACCACAGATACTCCTTCCACAGTTATTTTGTGTGTGTGTGTGGTTGCATTTTTCCAGCCGCAAGAAAGGATGGATAGAATAAACAGAAAGGGAACACTGCTCGCATTTACCTTCATCAAAGTCTGCATCATCCTCGGTGTGCTGGGGGAAGGGGAAGCAGTTGGTGATCTCCAGCCGGTCCTCGACTACCAGGCCCAGCAGGACGCCCTGAACCACCTCACTGCCCTGGCCCTCTTCCTGGTAGTGCTTGATAATCTTTAGCACCACCTGTGAAAACAGAAAGAGCACCATCACTGAAGTATCACACTACCGCAACCAGTGTGCAATATTTACTTTTTTGTTCACCGGCCAAATGGCTAGTGAATTTTCACATTTTACTAGCCGCTCAATAGATGACCATTGTTTGTTATTTTTTTGGCTGGTGAGTAAAGCAAATCTACCAGCCACTTGCATATTTTACCAGCATTTGGCAGGTCGTTGGTGCTGATTTTGTAGCCTGACCACACCAGAAAAGAGCTAGAGAGGGACGAAAGGAGGCTTTACGCACTTTTAAATGACAGTTTCTGAAAAATGATTTCATTTTCTGAACCGGGGCTAATGTATTTATCGTGCCTATTGTGTTGTTGCATTCTGTGGCTGTTACATCATCGCTTGTTATTGTATTTTATCATCCTTGAATTTATGTTATTCAATACAATTGCTTGTCATGTTGATTTGTGCTTTTTTTTTTACAAGCCACTTGGGTTTTTTCATCCCTTCAGCTGCAGATTAGTGTTCCTTTCACTGGTCCTTTACACATTATGTTTTAGCACAGTACATAAACAAACTATTTCATTAATACCAATGGAAAACATAATATGGCTTTTCTTTCAGTGTGCCATAAAACTTCATATTCAAATGTATAAAAACATGATAAAGATAATAATGTTTATTTAGAACTTGATTAAAAAAAAAACATATGCGGGGATATGTGACTGAATTCAATAAGGACAATTTTTAATCACAAATATATTTTCATCATGAGTTTACTTTCCTCAACTCATTACACAGCCTAACAGTGACTTCAGGCCATGGTAAATATTACCACAACATATTGGAGAATCAAAATAATGAAAATATGAATAGTTAGGTGGGAGTACAAGTCATTACTATTTTATTTTGTGCAGTGGGAGGCTTAATCTTTCTTACATACTATGCGGTATGGAAGATGCCTTCTGGCGCTATCACAAACGTGTGAAGAGTTGCTCAGTATCTGGTCGCAAAAAGTTTGCTCACAGAATAGTGATTTAGTGACTAGTGAATGTGCAAATTAGATTTTTACCTAGAAATCAGTGTTTATCTTTTGCCTGTGTACAGCCCTTACAGGTGCTATTGCTTACATGGTTCAGCCCACCCATCACCAACTCCACTCTGAAAATTAGTATAAGTAAGTCATAAGTAACTCCTCCGCCACATCTTGAAGCTTTGCTTCAGTCACAATTTTGCAAAATTTCCTGCATAGTGCCCAATAGCACTGCAGCTGTCATAAACTGGACAGAAATAAGAGTTAATTTTTAAATCAGTATGTCCTTTATGTTTGGTCTGAATTGTGTTGAAATTGTAATAACCAAAACAAAGAAATGTAAGTTTTTTTTTTTTTTTTTTTTTTTTTTTTTTAAACCATGTACTGGGAACCTATGCTAACACACTACTTAGCCTGGCTTGGAGTACAAAGTTCACAGGCCCTCCTAAATGTTGAAAGTTGTAACGGACAGATGTCTTAAATCACTGCATTACTGTGGGTATTTTGTTTCAACGGTCATGGGCTACTGGGCTATGATGTGCTCCTGTCAGTAGCACGCCAGGATTGACAGAGTGTCTCCTAGCAACACTGGCCCTCAGATGTCAGTCAACTGCTGCCAAGGGCATCGTCCACTGAGGCCTCAAGCTTCGAGACGGCTTCCAAAAAATAAATAAATATATATTAAAAATGTTACGCACACTGGCTGCAACATTATGGTAATCTACATCTACATCTATGTCCTTAAACAAAAAGTGGTGGGAGGATTAAATCGTACTTCAACAGTTTTTCAGAAAACCTACCACATCAACAACACCCCTTACATTGATTTAAATTGCATAATAAATCATCAGCCACCATTCTGCACCCTTCACTGGTCACTAAGCTCTTATATAAAACCACAAAATTGCCACAAAAAAAAAAATCTGTTAAGAGGATATTCTGGGACAGGTTACTCGGGCAGGGGTTTAGTGGTAAGTTGAGTGGTAAGCACCACCTGCAGGCTCTAAACACCAGTTCATCACAATCTAGAGTGCATACAAAAGGCCAGTTAGTATTCAGCACAGCGTAGCAATCTACACTGGAGAGAGCAGAGGCGGCACACATCAAGAATAAAAACCTGAGTTTAGTGAAATTTTAAGAAAAATGCTACCCCCGTACTGCGGGAGGGTATATTTGGACTTACAGTCTGATATCCCACATCGCCGTGCCTCATCTGGACAGGGTGTCCATGCATCATCGTATGCGTTTAATATTTAACGCCAGATAAAAATGGGCCAATAGGACAAGCCTCCAAATGATTGAGGAGCTGGTTTAAGCTCTAATGCGGCATCACTGACACCGGACAGTAGGGCTCTCTCACAACACCCCCCCCCCACACACACACACACACACACACACACACACACACACACACACACACACACACACACACACACACACATACGATTTGACCAGCAAAAACAGAAAACAGACATGGCAAAGAGTAGAGAAAAAGGCAAAGTGTCTTAATGTGCAGGAAAAGGACACAAAGCTGAAAGCAGAGTTTGGAGGGGGAGAGCATAAATCACGCTGATAACAGTGTGGGTAGGTCACAGCCAGAGGCATTAATAATACACACATACACACATGCTCGCAGAAGCAGGGTGGTAGTCCTGCGGCCGTGCTCACAACAAAACACACATCACCATGAGGGAGCCCTTACTTGTCTCACTGGTGCACGCACACACATGCATACACACGCATGCATCTGTCTTGGGAGATGATTTATTTCAATAGAGTGCTGGACCTGTCATGCAACAAGTAAAAGAGCTACGGGTGGGAGAAGAGGAGATATGGGGTGGAGTGGGAAGAAAAACAAATCTCATTCCCTGCCTGCCTGTCTTTCCTGACTGAGAGGGGAGGAAGGTCTGAACAACAGGTCAAGGGGAGGGGGGAGGGGAGTTGATTTGTGGAGCAGGGCAGAGAGAGGAATGGAGGAAAAAAATGCAACTGTGAAAATGGGAGAGAGAAACCAGAAGGATAAAAGGAGATGATGGTAAGAGAGAGCAGGAAGGGGCCAGGTGAGTGCGAGCAGAGCAGCCAGGTGAACCAATGCCCGAGAGGGAGGGGATGGGGAGAAGATGGCTCCAGTGGAAGTCTAAAAAAATCAGCAGCACTGGCTGCTTTTACAAAGCCCCCTGCCTCTTTGAGCTTTGGCTCCTTTTTCTGCCAGCGAGTAGCCTTTTGTCGTCTTCCTCCATCAGTGAGCGCAGATAGCACAGATACACAATGCTCTATAACTCTTGGCAATATGTTCATCTCACCCTAAGATAGTGTCCGTCTGGAAAAGGAGGGGGTGATGGATGGACAATTGTCCAAAAACAACTCTAGGAAGGTCAAATAAATGAAGCTAAATTCAAGCAGAGCTTTAAGAACACTACTTAATCTACAGAAATCCCTAAAAGAGGGGAAGTGAAGAAGAGTCTGCAATAAAAGAAAGGGAGGACCAGGGATTCACTGGATTTGTTGTGTTGGCTTCCTGGTGCCAATTAAATGCCATCAGGTATTGTAAGCAAAGCCTTCACACACACACACGATTGATATGTGGACAGCGTGTTATAAATCAACAAGCTTAAAATTGAATTGTGCAAAATCAATTGCAGTCCAAATCCCACGTTGGCTGCCTTTAATTCTTATCATAAATCTTCTCTCTCACTCACACAAAAGAGCTCATATTCCTGCCACAACGGGGCTCAAGTTATGAGAAAGTAAAGGAAGAAAGACGATCCCGTGATGAGTTTTCTTTTAGCTCCACTGATGTGTAGACCAACTCTACACGTGGGCTGTAATATACAGTTTGAGAAATAACCTTATTTAATTTATTTTAACATTAAACATTCAGTGTGCACATAATGCAGGGCCAAGCAGATTTAACTAAGACTACTAAAAAATGTCAATATACAGGACAGTGGTTCCCAAACTTTGTCGGCTGGGGCCCCCTTTTGTAGATACAAACATTTTCAGTATTTAGCATCCCCCAGTTTTGGAACCAATGATAAAAAGGAGATTACATGGGATAGGGCTGGGCGATAAATCGATTTTATCGATTAACTCGAATGTGTAGCTAACGTGGATTTGTTTAAATGAAAAATCTATTTTCTCCTTAACATCCGCCGACGCTCCTCTGGGCTCCCGTAGCTCCGAACGGGCTCATCCCTCCCCCCGCGCGTTTGCCATAGAGATACACAAACAACATGGCAGCGATAGGGACTAACATTAATTATTTTCTTTACCAGTCGTTTCATTACTTACTTATCCGTAATCTCCGCCGAAATGACCGGCCGCTCGCGGTGCACTGTCCCCGGCTGAGAGTTACCTATTCTCGGTAACTGAACCACCAGCTACCGCTGACCTGAAGGAGCACCATGCGTTGTTGAGGATCTATTTTCCAGCGCAACACATCTACTAAATGCCGCCGATACAACCGAGCTGTGACGGAGGTCTGTAGTGGCTTAAACCACTAGCAATCGCCGCTCTGTAGCACGGAGCTCCGCTTCGACGTTTGTTTTTATCGCTACGAAGGAGCTTGCTACCAGCTTGCTACAGGTATGCTACATTCAAGAGACCATGGGATGTTAACGTACGTTACTCAGCAACAGGTGAAAATAGGGTTGCGTAATAACGTTAAAATGATTTGAACTTTTAGCGAGGAACGAGAAGTGAATTACCTGTATGTGTGAAAACAGCTTTATCTCATGCATCAGTTTTGTTGTTGTTGAATATATAACCCCACCCCCAAAAAAAAAAAAATTTAGGGTAGGGAAAACTCAAACCAATTTATATTTCCACAAAATTGGCATGAATAATCATAATGGTATACATGCCCCGTGTGTGTGTGTGTATGAGTCAAAACAAAATAAAACTTGTTTTGAACAATTTATTTGTCATCTGCAGATTGATTTTAAGTAGGGGTAGAAAAAAATCGATTTAAATCGGATTTTTTTTGAAAAAAATCAGGGATTTTATTTTTAGGCCATATCGCCCAGCCCTAACATGGGACCTAACAAAAGGACAGGAAGACATTGTGCATCATTATTGCATCACTTTTCTAGGGCTGGATCCAAATATCCGTTTGTTGGGTAGGTATTCGATATTCAATGTTGAGATTTGAATATTCGTTGTTTTTTTAAACGTGCATGAAGGCTGAAATTCACTGTAGGGACTAAGCTGCTAGCTAAATGTCCGCTACAAGCAAGCAGTCTGATGTGTGTAGAGGTCTGTATGGTTATACTGGAGCAGCCTGGCGTCGTTTCAGGCGACAAGGTGAAGATAGTACGGCCGTGTATAATGCCAATACAGCGAGGTACCGGCTGGCTGAGAATTTTTTTCACAAACACTGCGTCTGTCATCACTTGTCAGACAGTCCAGCAAAAACGCACGTCTTTCGATTTGTTTTGAATTCCTGCGACAAAAAGTTGAGTCCGATTCACCTTTTGGAGAAAAGAAACCCAACGTCTCCCTGCGGTGGACAATCATATAACGTTAACCGGCTACCAGACTCGTCAGCCCGTATCGCGGCGTGCAAGTCTTGTAAGGTTACAGTAACAGGAAATATCACAACCTCCATTGCTGCTCCAAAAAAGTGTTTTAAACACTATGCAGGCAAAAAAAACAAGCATTGAACTGCCCGGGATGACTGTGTGCTAGCTTCAGCTCTTTTCTCTCCATGAAATAAAGCTACCTTCGGTCGGAAATGTTGGTTTCCTCCGCCGCTGCCACCGAAGCGTTTTTTATATTTGCAGTTGAAAAGCACCTTTGGAGCTCAAAAAAAAAAAAAAAAAAAATATATATATATATATATATATATATATATATATATATATATATATATATATATATATATATATATATTCGGTACAGCCCTACACTTTTCAAACAGAATCGAGGCTGCTAATTCTTGTGAGCTGTTGCAGTGAGGGATTAATAGCATTTGATTGAATCTGATTACAGTATTGAAACCGCTTATTCAAATCTGGATACATTCAAATCCCTTAGCGTTCATCTTTTGAAGAATACAAAAATGACTAGGACTCTAAATATTCAGCTGAAATCTGTAGGCTGAGGAGGAGTGGCCTTAATGATGTTCACAACCTCTGGCTACAACTTGATATTGAGATTAGATCAAACTTAATACGTTGCAAAAGACATTTTTATGCCAAAGATGCTCTGTATACATAGTAAAATGTATATAAATGTTCATAGTAGCAGCAAATATTAAATTATTCTGTAACGCTTCGGTCCCCCTACAGGTTGTTTCATTGAACTACAGCTGCAGCTAAAAGTTACAGTGTTGCTTTAAAGGGTTGATTAAGTATGTATCAACTGATGTGTTACAGAGGGTAGGGCTGGGCGATATATCGATATAAAAAATATATCGATATATTTTTAAATGAGATATGGAATTAGACCATATCGCATATATCGATATAGTTCAAATGTGATCCTTGCTCCCATAGATATATACACAGATGTCACCTTGAGGTTCTAAACATACGTCAAAACCGCCGCCATCTTGGAACAGGGGTCCGAAGCATTCAGATCAACGCTAAAGATGCCGGACTTTTGTACTGCTTAATTATGTTCGATAGAGGAAATGAAAAGAACAAACCGCAATGAATAACATTTAACAGGTGACAATGTGTTTTATGATTATGTATGCCGCCTTCGACCAGCAACCTGAGCTCCGGCGGCAGCGGGAGGCGGAGAGCTCCGTGGCCAGCCGCAGCGTCTCTTCCCCCGGGAAAAACACAGCTTTGCCTCGCTGCTGCGCCGGTCCCCGCTGATCCAAATCGGACCAGCCAAAGACAGAGTGGTGATCGGTAGGATCTTACACGTAGTCCAGGGCGACCTGTATGTCGATATCGGGCGGAAAGTTCCACTAAGTTTGCGGCGGCAGGCGGACGGAGAGAAGCTACAGCGGGGCAGCAGAGACCGTCTGCGGCTGCAGGATCTGGAGCTCAGTGCCCGTTAAAATGACATGTAACGCATAAATACATACAGAAATAGATAGTGGAGGAATGAGCCTGGACATTTCAGTCTGTTTTAAACTTCACCTTGAAGCAGAAACTCTTAGTTCAGAAGGGTGAAGTTTCCGTTTGGACTCAGATCTGTGAACCGATCATAATAAATATTCTTTGTATTAACACATGAATTAGTTTCTTTGTTTTGTAGTCGATAGTTCATCTTTTAGTTTACTTAAGTGGAAGCAGTATCAAGTGGAAGAATGGGACTATAAACCTAGGCTTACAGGCATGAGGCATTACATTTTGAACAAAGTAGATTATATTAATATCAAAAGCTTAATTGACCTTTGGAACGAATCACAAATATGGAGCTTTGATTTCAAAAAAGGTACTCCTGTTATACAGTATTTAGGTTTACATTTTATTGTTATTTGAACAGCTGAGCATTTAATCATGAACCAGGTGAAGAAACCGGTTTATTATTTATTTGATTTTGCAACTGTTTCTATGAAACTACATGTGACATGTCATATTTGATTTTGGCTTTGACTGAACATTTGCTCTCACTTTGCGGAAAAAATATCGGGATATATATCGTATATCGATATTCAGCCAAAATATATCGGGATATGACTTTTGGTCCATATCGCCCAGCCCTAACAGAGGGGACGATGATCTTTGGCTGAGGCTCAGTCCTCGATGCAGCGGCTGCGGGTTCGATACCGACCTGCAGCATGTCATTCCCGCTCGCTCTCCCCTTTCATGTCTAAGCTGTCATGTCACAAATAAAGGCCTAAAATGTCACAAAAAAAAATAAATCTTTAAAAACATTAGAAAACGACACCTAGATTGGATCAGTCCACTTAAGTATGCAACTACGACTCGCGGACAAGCGCTTCACACCGCGAGCAGGTACGCGCGACACGGATGAAAAGTTGAGAGAAAGGAAACAGAGACTGTGCTGTCGCGTCCATCCGTGTGTGCGTGCGTCCTTTAGAACTGTAACTCGTATAATTTATGATGTCAGTTAATTGTAGCATTGACCGGCATGAAATCGGCATACGTCAGACTGACCTGCTGGTCATGGCAGAGCACATGAAAACCGGCCAATTCTGGTCACCGGCCGGTCTATCGGTGCATCTCTACATGTAATCCAGCGTTCTAGTTTTTAAATTGTATCTTATTGGTAACAGCCCCACAGTTTACTTTCCACTCTCCTAATGCGTATCCGAACTGTAGACGTTGCTGCTAATGTGAATCCAACATTTCATACGGCTGCTGCTTCACATTCAAAGCATTCAACTGGAGAAAATGTGAGCGGCTGTTATTGTGAAGTGGTCGCAGGAAACACAAGGGAAAAAAAAAAAAAAAAAGAACGGTAATTTTTAACATTTTCAAGGGAGTAATTGAAAAAGAAGAAAACGCAAGGTAGCCATTGTTGTGTGGAACAGTGCCCAGCATGAAATCAGATTGTGGATGCAATGATTTCCGACTGACTTACAAGGTGTTTGGCCGTGCTGTAAACACTCAGTTGCTTTTCTGTGGTATGTTTTTTTATTTTTATTTTTATTTTTTTTATTAAAGAAGCTGCTCCAGGAGGGTCTAATGAAGTATCCTTGGGTTTCACCAAAACAACCACGACTGATACAATCAAAATCTGAGGAGGACATGCTGTTGGATGCTGTCCTCCTCTTTCTTCAATGCTTAACAAATCTCTTTCTTTCTCTCCCAGTGACCCTGTCTTTCTGATTGAGCAGCACTGGTTGAAGCCTGAAAATACTGTGAACAAATTAATAACATACAGTGAGGAAAATAAGTATTTGAACACCCTGCTATTTTGCAAGTTCTCCCACTTGGAAATCATGGAGGGGTCTGAAATTGTCATCGTAGGTGCATGTCCACTGTGAGAGACATAATCTAAAAAAAAAAAAAAAAAAAAAAAAAAAAAAAAAAAAAATCACAATATATGATTTTTTAACTATTTGTATGATACAGCTGCAAATAAGTATTTGAACACCTGTCTATCAGCTAGAATCAAAGACCTGTTAGTCTGCCTTTAAAATGTCCACCTCCACTCCATTTATCATCCTAAATTAAATGCACCTGTTTAAGGTTGTTAGCTGCATAAAGACACCTGTCCACCCCATACAATCAGTAAGAATCCAACTACTAACAAGGCCAAGACCAAAGAGCTGTCCAAAGACACTAGAGACAAAATTGTACACCTCCACAAGGCTGGAAAGGGCTACGGGGAAATTGCCAAGCAGCTTGGTGAAAAAAGGTCCACGGTTGGAGCAATCATTAGAAAATGGAAGAAGCTAAACATGACTGTCAATCTCCCTCGGACTGGGGCTCCATGCAAGATCTCACCTCGTGGGGTCTCAATGATCCTAAGAAAGGTGAGAAATCAGTCCAGAACTACACGGGAGGAGCTGGTCAATGACCTGAAAAGAGCTGGGACCACAGTTTCCAAGGTTACTGTTGGTAATACACTAAGACGTCATGGTTTGAAATCATGCATGGCACGGAAGGTTCCCCTGCTTAAACCAGCACATGTCAAGGCCCGTCTTAAGTTTGCCAATGACCATTTGGATGATCCAGAGGAGTCATGGGAGAAAGTCATGTGGTCAGATGAGACCAAAATAGAACTTTTTGGTCATCATTCCACTCCGTGTTTGGAGGAAGAAGAATGATGAGTACCATCCCAAGAACACCATCCCTACTGTGAAGCATGGGGGTGGTAGCATCATGCTTTGGGGGTGTTTTTCTGCACATGGGACAGGGAGACTGCACTGTATTAAGGAGAGGATGACCGGGGCCATGTATTGCGAGATTTTGGGGAACAACCTCCTTCCCTCAGTTAGAGCATTGAAGATGGGTCGAGGCTGGGTCTTCCAACATGACAATGAGCCGAAGCACACAGCCAGGATAACCAAGGAGTGGCTCTGTAAGAACCATATCAAGGTTCTGGCGTGGCCTCGCCAGTCTCCAGACCTAAACCCAATAGAGAATCTTTGGAGGGAGCTCAAACTCTGTTTCTCAGCGACAGTCCAGAAACCTGACTGATCTAGAGAAGATCTGTGTCGAGGAGTGGGCCAAAATCCCTCCTGCAGTGTGTGCAAACCTGGTGAAAAACTACAGGAAACGTTTGACCTCTGTACTTGCAAACAAAGGCTACTGTACCAAATATTAACATTGATTTTCTCAGGTGTTCAAATACTTATTTGCAGCTGTATCATAAAAATAAATAGTTAAAAAAAATCATATATTTTTTTTTTAGATTATGTCTCTCACAGTGGACATGCACCTACGATGACAATTTCAGACCCCTCCATGATTTCTAAGTGTGAGACCTTGCAAAATAGCAGGGTGTTCAAATACTTATTTTCCTCACTGTAACTAATTACACTGGTCGGACCGATACCTCCGGTTCAGGTTGGTCCTCATCCTCAACACGTGTCTTTTTCAGTCTTACTACTAAGTACTTTTCCATACTCATCTGGATTGAAGCAGCAAACATTCAGTGTAAGAAGAAAAAAAAAAAAAAGACATTTATAATAAGCTTATTAGATTCACAGCTGCTACATATAGTGCTTTGACCTCGACAACCCAACTGCATTTTACCGCAAACTTGTGACTAGTTAACTTTCTAAAGCAGGCGCAATCGCTTGTTTGCTAAGACTCGGGTCAGGACTCCATTAACACACTGACAACATTGTATTCAGAATATAAAATATTTTTTTATAGGACTTTTTAATGTGTGATTGTGTAAAGGTTTTCACGAGATACCAACCTTTCGTGAACTGCAACTCATTTTCATAGAGACAGACGCCGACAGGCTGTGTGTGTGTGTTTTTTGTTTAACTACATTCGTGGGGTCCTAAAGCCAGGAATACAGTATACTTGTGGGATCCGGACTGCTTTGTTGTGCCAAAATGCTGGACCCCACAACTTTAAAAGGCTGTTTGAGGGTTAAGACTTGGTTTTAGGATTAGGGTTAGAATGAGGGTAAGGGTTAAGGTTAGACATTTAGTTGTGATGGTTAGGTTAGGGTAAGGGGCTAGGGAATGCATTATGTCAATAACGGGTCCCCACAAAGATAGTGAGATGCACTATGCGTGTGTGTGTGTAAGCAAGATGAAAGTTCAGAGAGACGGAGGAGAGCAGGGAAAGGAAATGCAGCTGAACGAATACGCTGTGTGTTTTAAATAGCGCTTAAAAAAAACGAAACGCAATGTGCGGCGGCCGGTGTTGATTGTGCGGCGCACCGCCACAAATTAGTCTGTGTGTGGGGAAACACTGCTGATATATGATCTCGACGCTAGATGGGAGAAATTCCTACACATTGGACCTTTAAAGGACCAGTGGCTACTGCTAACATTTTTTTTAAATAAAACTAATTTACACATACTATACTATCTGCATTTCCCCAGAACTTTCAAATCACAATGCCAAAATGTCGTGTAAAATGTGCTACAACTGTTCCTTTATTCACAGTACAGGACTAAGGCCAGCGTCTGACGTAAATCATACATCAGAATAAATGAATAAAGCCTTTTTCAAACATACAGGCAGTCGTGTGATCTCAGTAGGTGTTTAATGGAACCCTTCGCTGTGCAGCATTCCATTCTGGTGGCAACAGCAGCCACTGAAACCTCTTCAAAAGCAAGGAAACAATCCAATACTACCACACAGCAGTGGCGATGCTGTCTGTGGGCAACCCTCCAGCTAAACCTCTGACAGACGGGTCATGACGCAACACAGCAGCAACTGCTGCATATCAATGCATTCAGGTGAAACGTCTTTCATAACTCTGCCTGCAATAGTCACCTGAATCCAAATGAGGCCACACACTAAACAGCTCGCGACTGTTTTTAATTTAACTGCTGCGATTAAAAATGTTTGGTTGATAAGGCTGAGAAAATTAATTAAGAAAATCTCATTAGGAGGTCTAAATAATACACATTGAGGTGAAATATTTAGATTTTAAATTAGAGCCCGAGACTCTAGGGCAGCTTTAATGAGCAAGATAAAAAGGAAGGAAGCAGCTGGCAGGTTTATGTCCTGCTACTGCGTTCAGGCACACCAGGCAAATAGGCTGCTTTGTGTCCAGTGCAGCGTAGGGCAGGTGGAGGGACAGCATCAGTGCATGGCAGTGAAGCAAGTTTGTCCTCTGCTGCTTATACTGAGGTACTACATCCTATAAATACCACAATGTGTAGGCTGTGTGAAGTTAAATTCAAGATGTATTACAATTTACGTGTTAGAGATCACTGGTCAGAGATTAGGAACTCATAGAAGCAACAATCAGTTTAAAAGTAAAACAAGATCTGTTGAAAATGGGTAATAATACAAAAAGCAACAAACCATTAAAATTGTTTAAGAACAATAAATCCAGAGACAAATGCCTCACGCATGTATTTGTTCCTAACTGCCAAAAATAGGCTGAAAGATATCTTTGGCAATAATGTTTTACAGATGAATTTTACTAAAACAAGAGGAGTGCCATATCAGCAAAGTTGTCAGTTGTCCTGTAGTTTGAAAACATCAAATGTGACCAGGTGGGGGGAAATAAGAATCCAACCTTGTTTAATATAAACAGAGGGCAAAATTCACCAACAACCTGACAACTCTTTCGAAGTGGAATATCTGACTGAGGTAGATATCTTCTAGACTAGAGCATCAAGTACTTTTCGCCTGAAAAGCTAACGTGACACAATAGACCAGAGAACAGGAGCGATCACTGAGAAGAATGGGTTGGGTACCGTTTGGATTTTTACAATTCCAAACTGGTACTTTAAAATGATTCAGATTCCTAAAAAACTGAAAAATTACATCAAAGAAAGCCTCTTTTATGGAGTTTTTTTTTAATTATTTAAATTTAACAATATATTAACGTTTTAAAATACTTAAAAATATATATATAATAAAAATACAATATATAATAGACTTGCAGAGCAAGTGTAATATGTTTACTAGCGATCACATGCAGTGAATGGTTAATATGTTTTAACGTCCGTTTTTGTGAGCTGTCTATCAGCAGTGATTGTAGAGTGCATGTCGGACAATAGCGCGGACAAGCACTTCACACCGCGAGAGTCCGGAGCGACAGTAGGAAAATATTTCAGTCAGAATGGACAACCTGCAAACTCAGAAGGGCTAAAAAAGGTGACACGTCTAACAAATGCCTCCTATAAACATTTTTCTTTCGTGGTATATAACACTTAGGGCAGCATCGTTAATCTACGGTGCTCCCTTAGAAAATTTCACTTTGAGGTTTTTTTAACAATAATATGCGTTCCTCCAGCCTGCCTATAGTCCCCCAGTGGCTAGAAATGGTGATAGGTGTAAACCGAGCCCTGGGTATCCTGCTCTGCCTTTGAGAAAATGAAAGCTCAGATGGGCCGATCTGGAATCTGCTCCTTATGAGGTCATAAGGAGCAAGGTTACCTCCCCTTTCTCTGCTTTGCCCACCCATGAGAAAGACCGAGACATCATGGCTGCAAACAAGCGAAGCATGGCAGTTGGTCAAGCCCCCCCACCCTCCTCTCCTCCTCAATAGCTACAGACACAGAAATGGCACATCCTAAGGAAAGCTCATTGTGGGACTGGCTCTAGTGCCTGTAATTCTGCACCAAGGCTGAATTTCTATAAAGAGACTTCAGATACAGTATTAAGGGACCACTAAGGCCTAGCTATATAAAAGCATCCAAAAAGCACCATGTCATGGGACCTTTAATACAGACAAGGTCCTGGTTTTAAAATGAAACGTCCCAAAAGCTAGCTTAACACCAGCTAACTTAGCTAAAATACAACCACTGCTAGCCTATTATTAGCCGGTTGGGAGGTTGTAAACAGGAAATATGATCCGTTTGTTAGTAATGCATTTGTTTGAATAACGCAATACGTAGCTAGCTACTACAGGCATCGGCTATGGGACTCAACAGTAACGTTACAAGACACCGCTTCAGATTCGTGTCCGCCATGATGATGCTCACGCTTTAGCTGCTAGCATCCACCTCTGGCAACACTTTGGAACCAGTTTCTCCGCCGGCCGCCACCGGAATTCAGTACGTAGCTAGCTACACAGCACCGTAGTAACACTTACCAGTCCCTCGATTTGAATCTGTTTGACAGGAGAGTCCAAAGTGCCGCTTGTAGAAGCCATCACGGCGCTTGTTGCTGTACCAGACTCTTTACGTGAAGCCATCTTCAAAACGCCGCACGCGGAAAAAGGGAGGAAAGTGTTCGTTGACGGACGTTTCCGGTAAAGATGCGTCCGTTTTCCTGTCCGTATAAAAACAAGGGCTACGCGTTAAGTTCCCTCTTTAGTTGCGACCAAGGGGGTAAGCTTCGCTTGCGACCATAGACAGGATATAAGAATGCGACAAGTGGATTGCAAAAACTCAAACGGTTTGGTGGGTAAGGAGTTTATATTGATTAATTAATTAATTGGCATAATACAACAAGAATTGTATTCCATGTCAACATTCCAGTTGTTTGTGAGACATTTGTATTAGTGAAAATAAATCACGGACCACAGGAACACACAGAATGTATCCAACATAACACCTTGTGTAATATTGCTTAATTAAAGGTGCTCTTTAATTTTTTAGGCTACAACATTTTTTGTCACATACAGCAAACATCTCCTCACTATCCGCTAGCTGCCTGTCCCCTGAACACACTGTTAAAAAAAAAAAAAAAACGGTCTCTATAGACAGCCCAGGGTCCATAAACGGCAACAAAAACAAACTGCGCCAAACTATGGCAAGGCTTTATAACATTTAACAGCTAAACTGGATATGTGTTGCAGATATCTGTAATTCAGTTTTGCCTAGTCAAAAATAACATTTCAGATATCCGCAACTACATTCTTACTATCCATAATTGTCATTTCAGATATCCACAAAGACAATGGCCTCATTCACCAATATCTTCCTAAGTTTTCTCTTAAATATGTTCTTAAGAAGGTTTATAAGAAAAGTTTACGCCGGATTCATGACGTGTTCTTAAACAGCAGATTTTTTCGCACCTGTGTTCTTAGGATTGATGAATCCCACGTCTTCGTAACTGAAAGCGCGTGCCAGTTGTTCCTAATTAGCATAAGAAAACCAAAAATTCCCATATAAGGACATGACACTTCTTGTGCACCTCCTGAGAGACAGCTTGTCGGAGCCGCGGTGGAGGAAGTACTGAATCTCAGTACTTAAATAAAAGTACAAATAACCAAAGACATATTTACTTTAGTAAAAGTAGAAGGTGTCCACAACCACAAACAAGGCCTGGCTTTTAAGAAAAGTTCCTATCCTAACCATGAAACGGAAATATGTTGTTAGAATCGGAATGCGGTTGGTTTTATTCATGGATGTATTTCATTTTCTTTAACCATGCAAGTAAGCAAATAAAGTGTGTGAAGCAGCGCAAATGGGGAGATGTGAATAGGTCCAGCCAAATAAATAAGATATGAACGCGTCTTACACAGCCTGGCGGAGGAGTAAACGACGCTGTGGAGAGAAATAGATATAGCAACTTTGATTTAAAAACGGGAATAATAAAAAAACAAACGTTTTCATTTTCACTTTTACCGGGGCTGTATTACCGAGGGTCAGCGGCGCTGCGCCCGGGCTTTGGAGCACCAGAGCCGGCTTGGATCAGCGGTGCCCCATATATACAGTATCTATGGCAACCCATTTATACAGTATCTACGGCAACAAAACTTCACTGGTGAGACAAACGTGTGACGGTCAGGAAGACGTTTTGGCAGGGGGGAAACCTTATATACTGTCTATGGGGGAAACTGATCAGAAAATGTAACGGAACATTGTAGAAATGTAGTGGAGTAGAAAGTATAGATCATTGCTGCAAAATGTAACAAAGTACAAGTCAAAAGTAGGCTATGCACTATTGAGTCTACTTAAGTAAAGTACAGATACGTGAAAAATGTACTTAAGTACAGTTACGAAGAATTTGTACTTTGTTACATTCTACCACTGCATTTCGGCCGTATAAATAGCGATCAATCACCAAATAACGCAGGATTTAATCAGTTTAATTGCTGATGTAAATTGCAGTGTTAGTGTCGTTTTTGAATAATATGATTTTTTATCAACAAATGATCAGAAATACATTACAGTACAATACTATCATTGTAAACGACTGTAGAATTAAATAAAATGCAGTAAGCAATCATTTGGAGCAAATTGTCATCACTCAAATGTGCGTAAGAGTGCTATTCAGTGTTCGTAGATTTTGTTCTTAGCTAAGAACAAATCCAAGTTAAGAAAATTTTAGTGAATGCCAGAATATTCGTAAAGAAGTGCGTAAGAAGGGTTTAAGAACACATTTCTTCGTAAGAACGGTTGGTGAATGAGGCCAGAGACTCTTCCTAGGACAAATGACGTCACTTTTGACATTCATTTGTATGGGTTTTATCATTACAGATATCTACAATTCAGTTGCGGATATTCTCTATGTGAATTACGGATATCTGCAACTGAATTGTAGATATCTGTAATGCCAGTTTGAGATATCTACAATTTGATTCTGACTAGTCATAACTCCAGTTCAAGATATCTTTAATTCACCTCAATTCAAGATATCTACATCTTCATTTTGAGATATCTTAAATTAAGTTTTGACTAGGTGAAACAACGTTGTAGATATCTGTAACTGGAGTTATGACTAGTCAAAATGGAGTTGTAGATATCTCAAACTGCAGTTAGGGAAAGTCATAATTTAATTGTAGATATCTATTATCAAGTTATAGATATCTTGAAATTAATTTTGATTTGAGATATCTGTAACTTTCATTCTGCCTAGTCAAAATGTAATTACAGATATCTAGAATTTGAGTATTGACTAGGCGAAATGACGTTGCAGAAACTGCAGTTAGGGATAGTCATAATTTAATTGTAGATATCTATTATCAAGTTATAGATATCTTGAAATTAATTTTGATTTGAGATATCTGTAACTTTCATTCTGCCTAGTCAAAATGTAATTACAGATATCTAGAATTTGAGTATTGACTAGGCGAAATGACGTTGCAGATACCTGTATGCAAATTAGGCCCGCATCCCTCTAGGCGGAGCACCTGTTAACTTGTAATTAGCACTGATTGATATCTAAAATAGAGCAACGTCATGCACAATAATTTGCACTAGTCACAATGACGTTTGAGATATCTTTAATTTTCATTCTGTCTAGTCAAAACTGAATTACAGATATCCGCAATTGTCATTTCAGATGTGTGACGAGTTGAATGTCGTTTCCAATGACTTCATTGCAGATATCTGTAATTCAGTTTTGCCTAGTCAAAACGAACCACAACAAACACATTTAAAGATACAAAATAAAGACAATTCCCTCACTGGGCTCCTACTGAATTAATGGTAAAACTCCACTTCTACTATCACCACCAACACCACCACCACAGAAAAACATATAACAAGTGTTTTCTATAAATACTGGCAATTCTTTGTACAACTGCAAGATGGGCTTGAGGCCTTTTTCCGAACTACTGTGCAATCAGAACCACAAATACCACCTTAACCTCCATTATTACCAATGTTGGCCTCATAACAATAAGACCTGTATGGCTGCGCCGGCGGGAGTTAGCCTTATATATATATATATATATATATATATATATATATATATATATATATATATATATATATATATATATATATATATATATATATATATATATATATATATATATATATATATATATATATATATATATATATATATATATATATATATATATATATATATATATATATATATATATATATATATATATATATATATATATATATATATATATATATATATATATATATATATATATATATATATATATATATATATATATATATATATATATATATATATATATATATATATATATATATATATATATATATATATATATATATATATATATATATATATATATATATATATATATATATATATATATATATATATATATATATATATATATATGTATATATATATATATGTATATATATATGTATATATATATGTATATATATATATATATATATATATATATATGTATATATATATATATATATATATATATATATATATATATATATATATATATATATATATATATATATATATATATATATATATATATATATATATGTATATGTATATATATATATATATATATATATATATATATATATATGTATATATATATATATATATATATATATATATATATATATATATATATATATATATATATATATATATATATATATATATATATATATATATATATATATATATATATATATATATGTATATATATATATATGTATGTATATGTATATATATATATGTATGTATATATATATGTCAATGGAGTTAGCCCTAGACACAGACAGTAAAATTAATACTGTCTGTCTATTTGCACCCCGGTAGCAAAATTACGAATCTTACTATGACCACGCCAAGACCCACCCTACGAAGCAGCTTGATTGGTTTGGGTTAGGCATTTCACCTCAAGAGTTTAAGGTTAGGGTTAGGGGATTGGTCAGGCGATAGGACCTGTACATGTAAGCATGGACGCCTGACCAATAGTAGTGTGTGAATGCTATTGAAGGGCGGGTCTTGGCGTGGCCATAGTGGGATTCGTAATATCGCCCCCGGTACGAATAGCCTCGGCCACACAGCTGAGCTATTTACACCCTGTGACGTAACAACAAAAAAACGTCGCTCGCGTGCACCGAAATCATGGCGGACGTTCATCTTCCATGGCCGCAGAAAATGGCATATTAGGGAAGTTTTGTCTCTAAAGTTTATAACAATTGAATTTCTAGCAGAAAATGGATACTACAGTTGCGCTTTCTGTCTTCAGTGAAAGCATACAACCGTTGGTTTGTTAGTTAGTACCTATTTTTTTGTATACAGTATGGTTACCTAGCAACCGAGGCTTGAAGAAACCAAGTGGTAAACAGTTGTTCATTATCCTGAAAGAACTGCTTGGTGAGTGGTTAGTACGTTTACCTTTGGTATGGGAGTTTGGAGTTCGATTTCCCTGCGTGGTGATGTTATTTTTTAAAATTTGGATTGGATAATTTTTTTTTGCAGGGTGGTAGGGGAAGACTCATGAATATGCCTGCTCTGGTTGGGTTGGTTAGGTTTAGGCAAGAGGAGTGGGATTGATTATGGTAAGAATGTCAGGGCGATAATATCCCAAAAAGGTGTAATACATGAGTAGTATGGATAACTGTGTGTAAATATATGCCAAGGTACTGTAAATGCACAGGGGTGCAAATAGCATACATTGATATTTGTACCAGACGGGGTACTGTGTGCACCGGCAAGCACTTCTAATTACACCAGGGTACAAATACCATACACTGCTAATTGTACCAGGGGTGCAAATAGCCTCACCCAAATTAATATCCAATTTGGCTCTCTTTCCTCTTCATTTTTCTCAGCACCTGCTCATTAATGTTACGGCTGCAATTACACAAAATTTTTTGAAATGCAAGCAAAAATGCTTACTTCCTCCATAACTTTAGTACAACAGCGTGCTGCATCTGATGTCATTGTTATTGTTCTTTTGCGCATGCGGTTCAGTTTGAAACCGCAAACAGTTCACACTGGAATCTCATATAGGCCACATTTTAAAAAGGTATGTGAACAGCCACAACAAAAAGAAAAGTAAAATAAATCAGATCTGAGCAAAAAATCCAAAATTAAGCATTAAGACTTGCGGTGTGAACGTAGCCAAATGAATTTTGCACGTGGCCCTAATCCTCTTCCGCAAGACCTGCAATGAAAAGGTGACTGGCTTTAAACTACAGATCTGTCATTAAGTAAAAAAGGTGAATTTAAAAGCTATATAAACCATAAACAAAAAAAACAAAAAAAATCCAAGTACTTAAAACACTTTATTTCAAATCTTTACAGATGTATCACAACTAGAGGTTACCCGAAGACTAAAAAGGTGGGATACTGAACTTAACTGAAACAAGAACATTACCTAGTTACATAATGCAAAAAGTTGAATAAGCAAATGTAAAAAAAAAAAAAAATATTACATAAAACTTAATTGATAAACGGCCTGAATTATACATCTGAAACATGATATTTAATGCCAGGTAAGATTCACCAATAATTTGACAGACTAATCGTTTTGTTTATCATGAAAGAACAAGTGCAACGAGGAGAATACGGGAGAGGTTACACTTCTGAGCAATAAAACAGTACCTTTCCAGAAAATGTACAGAGTCAATACAGGATTCCATGTGAAAATACAGGGCTCTTTATCTAAAATCTGCAATAATTACGTTGTGAGGGGCAATGGTACAAAACTTATGGAATAAGCAGACAATGGAAATTTAACTTACAAGACAAAATAAAGAAAAGCTTACAAATTGGTGACTGAAAAAAAGGTTGATTTATAAATATACTTGTTAGACATTCTTCCTCACTCCATTTCAACCAATTGAATACTGCATGATTCCATCTGTAGTACAGTAAAATCGTGTTTTGTTTTTTTTAAAATTCCAACCCGTTCCCCACTACTCCCTCCCCTTCCCCAGAGAAAATGGAACAGGAAAACACAAAATAAAAAGGCAAAAAAGTTGAGTAATTTAAAAAGTATGTCTGTTGCAAGCAGAGTGTTTGTCTGTTCTTCCAATGTCTAAATAAGGTGGAATCTTGGTCCAGCGGTGGCAATGATGTCGCTGTAGGGCTCAGTCTGGGTGACCTCGATGGCTTGCTGCTTCTTGAGGACGAGGAAACTGTAAAACTTGGCAGCTGCCTGCTTCTTGTTGTTGTTCCGGCACAATTCAAGCAAGCTAACTGAGTCCGCACCAGTCTTAGCCATGACGCGCTTTGGGGACAGAAGCACAGTGTCAGTTTAAGTTCATGTAAAGTCAACACGTTAACATGGAAGAGGAGAGGAAAACAATACTAGGCCAGGATGCTGGGTTCCCAAAGACTGTGCTTTTCGGATTTTAACTTTTACATTAAAAAACTATTTTGCACATGGTTATGAGAGTGGAGGAATCAAAAATTAACTGGTAAAAATGGAGGGGATGAAAATTTTGCGTGAAATTTGCATGCAAATACATTTTAATTTTTGTTATTTAAACAGTGTTGCTCTGATTATCAACTGGGCTGGGTTACTGTCTACATTCACAACACCAAACCAACATTTATCCTCTCAGTTATCGTTTCTGCAGCTTTCTCCAGCACTAGTCTTGCGTTGCCAGACCTTAACAGAGCTGCAGAGTAGGGTCTGGCTAGTCCACACAGCATTTGGGATAGGAGAAAAACATGCTCTGGTTTATTGGCATTTCTTTAAACCAATCCCAATCGTCTTGGGCGGTGCTAAGTGCCGGACGGAGCCACAGTGGCGCTTTAAAATAGCCTCGGGAAGGAACTTTTTTTTGGTGGAACATTGTTACTCAAAAGTTGTTTTAGTCTTGCAAAAGAAAAGTCAGATTGGACAGATAGCCTAGCTAGCTGTCTGGATTTACCCTGCAGAGATCTGAGGAGCAGTTAACCATAGTCCTCATACTGTAAAATCGACTGGAGTTTAAAATCCCAACACAGAGAAAAGAAAAGGTAACTGACATCCGGCGGAATTTCCGCCGGCACCGGAGCAATCCCGGAAGTGGAATGTTGTGGATATAGACTACTCCAGCACCGACAGGCCGCTGTGGAGATACATCTGGCTATGAGAGACTAGCTGCTGGCTGAATTTGAGTTGCTACAGCCCAACCAGAGATGTGCTCCTGACTGCGGTTTTTGATTAATATTTAAGTGGGAGTAACAAAAATTGTGTGAATGATGAATGGTGGACAGTCACACAGCCCAGTTGATTATCCTGGCAACACCGTTTAAAATAAAATGTCAATCAAGTTTATCAAATCACTTTATACAAGTTTTCACTCCATTTTTCAATTCACATTTTCAATTACTTTGTTACTTCCACCCTTGAGGCCACTATCATTTTATGATAAATGGCAATTTTGTGTTGCGAATGATGAACAAAAAAAGACAGGAAAATTGATGAAACACGGCTCTGTACTCATATCACGACTGGTTTAATCAATTCGGCTTTAAATTAATTATTATTGTTTTTTTTTATTATTTGCATGCATTTTTTTTCTTAAGATTGTTTTGGGGCATTTCAGCCTTTAATGGAAAGAACAGATAGATATGAAAGGGGAGAGAGAGGGTGATGACATGCAGGAAATCATCTCAGGTCAGACTCAAACGCTGGACCTTCTGCGTCGAGGTATACACCTCCTCATATGTGCGCCTGCTCTACCAACTGAGCTAACCCGGCCACGCGTTTCAATTTCCATGCGTTTTCATCTCCATTTTTATCAGTTCATTTGTTACTTCCACCCCTTATACATGGCAGATAAACAAATCTAGTGTTTAAATCTCTGAAAGCAAAATTAAATCTGCACACATATCTGATTTTATTAGACAAATCCTATAAAAACTTCTGACAAGTAATAGCTTGTTTTGTACCTGGAGGCCATGGAGCATCTGCTGGGTTCTCTTGTTCCATCTCTTCTCCTCCTGATCCTGGTCTCCACCCTGACCTTCCTCATCCTGAGGACCAGAGACAACACAGTCATCAGCATCAACCGGCCCAGACACACGTACAATCAAATGAAAGCTTGTCTCTACAGAAAGGCATTTTCTAGAATCTGCTGAAGTTTGCAATTGCTTTTTGTCCTCTTGTTTTACTTACGCGTTAGGGATTTCTCCGATTGCACTATAGGCAGTTTTTAAACTAAATGCACACGGCTATCAAATGGCTACTACAAACTACTGTGTATCAGAGAAAGCAGTCATTTTCCCCCTCACCTCCTCTTCATCGCTATCATCCTTCTTGTCTTTGCCCTTTTCACCAAGCAGGTCAAGCTCGGGGACAAGCTGGGTGAGGCTGAGGCTGCTCTCCTCTGGGGGAAGATCCACCTGATGCATGTCTAACCTCTGAGACAAGACCGAGCGGTCAGCCACCTGCTGCTGCTGCTGCTGCTGCTGCTGCTGCTGCTGCTGCTGCTCCAAGGGAGCCATCTGAAACAGGGAAAGTCGGGGGCACCCAAGTTAGGACACTAACTAAGTTTCCCGTTTCTCCCATTTGATTGTTGAGCATTTCCAAAGTTTACTGCTTCAGCATTTAACAAAATAAATAAATAAATAAATAAATAAAAAAGTCATTAGATAACATAAGAGCAATGTGACCAGATTGGATTTTTAAAAATCATCAAATCTGCTCTAGACTAGAGCTGGGCAATATCAATATTATATAGATATCGTGATATGGGACTAGATATCGTCTTAGATTTTGGATATCGTAATATGACATAAGTGTTGTCTTTTCCAGGTTTTAAAGGCTGCATTACAGTAAAGTTATGCCATTTTCTGAACTTACCAGACTGTTGTAGCGGTTCTATTTTTTGCCTATACCCACTAAGTCATATCCACATTACTGATGATTATTTATCTAAAATCTCATTGTGTGAATATATTGTGATAGCACCAATAGTCAACACTACAATATCGTTGTGGTATTGGATATCGAGGTATTTGGTCAAAAATATCGTGATATTTGATTTTGTCCATATTGCCCAGCCCTACTTTAGACCAGCAAGTGGTTTAACAAATGTGAACCATTTTGTCATGAATTATGGCGCTACTGTTTAAAACACCGAAAGCAACTACCAGTAGGCATTTAAACCATAAATCACTTTTCTACATTTTGCCGCCTCCACATAAAGTGCTGAGGAAAATGTATGCAACCTCAATTCCAGTGTCTTGACAGAGAAAAAATAAAATGTAGATGTGAAGTACTCACAGGAAGGGTGCCCTCTTTGTCGAGGGTCTTGCGTTTGACACCTCGAGGGGTTGATGGAGGAGGCATGACTGTTTCATCCAGGGTCGTCCTACTGCCCTCCATTGCAGAGGCTGCCAGCATACTGGGCTCCTCCATGATAGTTTGGTCTGTGTGGTGGATAAGAAAGAATTCATAAAATGTAAAAAAGAAATATGAAAGTGAACATAGCCTTATTCAGTAACTGATAGTGTTGGTCAGATTTTCTGCTTCAAGTCTCTTTCCCGATCACACAACTCATGACATGTCTGCAGTGGGCTATGACTGCTCATCTCTTCCTGCATGACTTACCAATAACATCTCTGTTCTGACTCATGACCTCCTCTCTAGGCACCTCTGGGTTCTCCAGCTCTTTGAGGAACTCATCCAGACTGTCTGCTTCGCCGCCCTTTCTCCTCTTCCTCAGCTCGTCTGGTACCAGGGGTGTCAGGCAGCGTGTGAACATCTGACATCAGGAGATTTATTTAGACCGTTAAACTTGAAGGGACATTTTATTAAAACAAATTACCAACTATATTCCAAGTCAGTAGTACAATAACCGGGAACAGGGAGGATTGATGCTAGACAAAAGGAAAAGTAGTCTACTAAATTATGCATCTACACGTTTTCCATTCAGCATTCTGGAGGGGTAATGTGTGGGTGTGAGAGGAGAGAGAAGAGAGACAGACAAAACCAATCACGTCCTCCACCTTCTGTTGCTTCAATTTTTTCATTTTAAATCCCACAACCCAAACAGACTGTCAATGAAAGATATTATAAAGTCTACTCTCTTCTCTTCCATTAAAAAGTGCCCGAGTCGACCTACTTGGAGAACCAGACCACCGGTGTGGCTTGCTTATTATTGTTCCCCAAGTGGTAATACTGCTTGTCAGGGATTTCTGTGTCGGCAGTCCTCAAATAGTTAGGAGTGGACATGTGTACATATTTCTAACAAGCTTTTCTCACCTTGAGCAGCCTGGTGTTCCAGAGCGACTGAGCAGGCAGAGAGAAAAGCTTCTCCACTCCTCCAGTCTCCTTCCACATCATAAGCTTCTTGGTGGGAGGGGCGAGGTCCAGGGTGGTGACAATGTCCGAGTAGTCAGACAACTGGGCCCTGATGGTCTTACTGTCCAGCTCCTTTACACTGTCCACAATCAGCTTCCTCTTACGCTTTGCCTTGGTCTCTTTCACTGGAGACAGGAAGAAAATAAATGCTTCATGACTGCTTCACTGTAATTTCTCCATCGTCATTAACAGGGTTTCCGCTAGGGCTGCAACTAACGATTATTTTAATAATTGATTAATCTGTCGATTATTTTTTCGATTAAATCTCTTCGTATTTCCTCTACCCCCGCTCTGCTCTTTTTTCCTTTTCTTTCGCTCCGCGCTGCTCCTCTCTGCGCTCAACTCAATTTTTTTTTTATCTCCGCGACTAGGTTGACTAATAGTTGCGCGACACAACGTTGTTGCAGCCCTAGTTTCCGCTTAATACATTTAGCAGCAGCGCCGCTCCTTCAGCCATTTTTATGAAAAGTCATAAAGTTGTAATTACACGACTGCGGAGCCGTCTGCTCTACTGAACTCAAGCAGACGGTCATCCGCTCGCTCTCCCCTTTGATGGTGAGCAACTGGAACAGTGACGGGACGTCATCACGCACAAAGTCATAGCAACCAAATCAACAGTAGTGAGTAAAGCAGTTTCCAGGGCTTTTAAAGGGGGGACTTTATTAAAGTACAGTATCTTCCTTGAACATACGCTGCAGAAGCACCCGGCTCCCTCAAAAATGAGGCACCAAGTGCTAAACGACTTCCCGTCTCCACTATTACTGTCTATGGTCTCCACCCTTTTCCTTGTCCTCCATTCATGCCCAGCGCCATTTGTTTTCTCAACTAAAGCTGTATCTACATGCTCCAAGTTTGATAAACTTTGCCTCGATTTTTTTTTAGCCGCGTTACCATGGAGACCACACCGCACTCTTGCTTTTCGGCAAAGACCCGCCCTACTTTGCATCTGATTGGCTAGAACTCGTTTCATTGGTAGGTGGAAGTTCGAGGTTCGATGATTGGTTAAACCCAGCACATCAAAAACAAATCCCATGTGGACTTTTTAATTTTTTTATTTTTCTAAAATATTCATGTGCCAGAAATCCGGCACCAGGCCCTGCGTTAGTTAGTTAGTTATATGATTGGTATGTGAAGTCAATTGACTCGAAAATATTAAACCGCATGCAAGTTATTGTCCCCCCCCCCTTCACGGCCGCACGCCGGAGATCCGGCAAGGTGCCGGAGATACGGCAAGGTGCCGGAATACTTTAAGCTGAGTTTCTCAGTCAGAGTGACAAACAGCAATGAAAGCCTCGACATGAAAACCGCACTCACGCGGGCCCCGTGAAATATGTCAGCTACAGTATGTTGGAAAACAGCATTGTGGACGAATTTACGGTTTATCAGACCCCAGATGAGACAAGAAGCTAATGTTAAAAAACGCCGCGGTCCATCTGACTTCCCGCTTTTTTTTTTTTTTTTTTTTTTTTTATAAATGTAGTAGGGATGCACCAAAATGAAAATTCTTGGCCGAAACCGAAAGAGGAAACCAAGACCGAAACCCAAAACAAATTATGCCAATTATTAGTACCATTGCATTTATGGCTATGACTGTGTACTAACTTTACTAAAATCAAGGCATTGCAATTGTATAAATTAATATTAAAGTTTAATAAAAAAAATATCTTGCAGAAATATGGCTACAATCTGATAGTCACATACAGTATATAGTAGCCTAAGAACAGAATAGCTTACCTATTATATTATTATTAGAGGCACTTTCTTTGAATTTCACTGAACAAGACAACGAGGGTGCATGCCCCTCATCTGGTGCAGAGAGACAAGTCTTTATTTCTGCGCTCTGATCTCCTGCGCTGGGCACTGCTCCGTGCGCACTCCGTCTCAACGCGGGTTCTCCGCATCCATCGCGGCCTGGATCATTTCTCGTGCGCCCTGCTTTACTTCTGCATCCAAGTAATGGTCTTTATAACGCGGATCAAGTACAGTGGCGATGAAGTGCAGAGGATCCGAATAGATCTCACTGAAACGTGTGCTGACTCTAAGAGCGTACTTTTCATTTTTTTCACTCCGTGGTCCGTCTCAACCTCTTTGCTTAGGAGACCCTTTGCAGGTGGAACGGGTACTGACACACGTGCAGGTCGCGGTTTTGGTTTGCGTCATCACAACATTTCGGCTGCATTGTTTCGGTGATAAAAGAATTTCGTCCGAAAACGGAAAATGCCCTTTTGGGCCATTTTTGGCTGAAAATTTTCGGTGGTCGAATATTTGGTGCATCCCTAAAATGTAGTTCTGTTCCCTCAGCATTTTGTTTTGTTGCTAAACTGTGTGTAAAATGAGCGGTGACGTTAAATCACCCGTTTCAGGTAACGGTATCCTAGGGTACTGTCTATTTGCTGGATTTTTTGGAGGTAAGGGTTATGTATCTGGAATTGTTTGTTAGCTATGTGTGATATCTGTAAAGAACAGACTCGCGGTAGTACCATTAGGATAAAACAGATTTTATTCTGATCTTAAAACTCTTCTGTGAGAAAGGACAGATAAGGCACACAAACATTATATCCTGGAATGTAATTGTAAGACGTGATGCTTTTGAGAAACGATTGCAAATAAATCAAACATGTTGCTAAAAAGGAAGTACACAATGTTTTCACTTAGGTAACGTTACTATTGACGTTGATCCATCAGCATTAAATATTAAAATGTTCATAGCTACCTTGGAAAGATATAGCAAAATCTCCCCAATCATCTCACAGTGTAGATTTATTGTCTAATCAGCCAATCTTAGTCATTAGCATTCAATATGCAGAGAAATGTGTGAAGGCACTATTTCCTATGAGTGCCTTCCTATGGTGAAGCATTTAGAGAATGGATACTCTGAAAAGACTTCCTGCAAAAAATGCTAAAAAAGAATTCATTCTTAGAATTTTATACAAAAATAGAAAGAATTTTGAAAATACAGTCATCTCGACAGAAAGGTGAGGGAGTGTCTTACCAGTGATGTCAATGGGCTCCAAGGCAAAGGCCTCCTCCTCATTGTGAACCAGAGTGGTCTGTTCTGTCTGGTCAGCCATTGCTGGCAGTGGCTCTGCTGGGCCAGAGTCTGGGCTGTCTGGACCCGCTACACACAAACATGTCATTGTAACTCTCCCATAAACAGACAAGTAATAACACAACGTGACACAAGTCAAGGTAAATGCACTTTATAGAAACGTAGCAACACTATTAGAGATGAATGGAGACAATGTACAAGAAAAATCTGAATTTCCTGTTTCATAGGCTTTGCATTAAGGTAAACAAACTTTACTTACGTGACTGGAGGTTGTCAAAGTCATCCTCATCGTCGCCAGGATCTCGAGGCATCATGACACTTTCTGTGATGGCTGGAGGGTCATCAAAAATACCTCCTCCATCTTCAGAGCTCAGTAGCTTATCAACTGGGAAATAAAATATAGGGTGATAAAGTTATTGCTTACTCACACATATCTTGTAGAACAACTTCAACAGTACCTCTATATTGCTAATGCTAAGATAAACAAAAAAAACAACATAGGACAGAACAGCTCACCCAGCATTCCCCCATCACTGTTGCCCATTGAACCGTCCCCAAAGTCATCATACTCCATGTGGTTGGACTTGTCTGGGAGATTGGCTGGGCCAGGCTCAGCCTCGAGCAAAAGGTTAGAGGCTGTGGCACCGTGCATGATATCCTCCTCAAATGTGCTGGCATCACGCATCATCTCCCGGTCATCCATACCAAAGTCAGCTGAAGAGTACAGGGTAAGTCTTTGGTCAACCCAACATTTCTATTATTCTGACAATGAAATGCTATCTCTAAAATATATACCATTTAAAATTATTCTGCAATATGATACGATAATGTTGAAATTTACAATTACATTTATCCACTCATACATATGTAGCGGGTGGTACCAGTGTACATGTTAGTATATGTAGTTTCCTACCAAAGTCATTGTCCTGCAGCAGGCTGAGATTGCCAACATCTTCCCTCATGGTGATCTCTTCTACTCTGCTCTGGTTCAGGGTGAACTGTTGGGCCACATCTATGTCACTGTTTGAAGAAGAAGGAAAAAAAAAAAAAACAAACAAGACATTAAGGATGAGTACATGACAAACTCACAAAAAAAATAAAATTAAAACGAGGGGATGAAATGAGAGCAGTAAATGTAGTACTTACTCCAGATCAGGAAGTGGCTGGTCAAAGTCATGGAACTCCTCGGGTAAGGTGATGGCATTGTAGGCTGCCTCTCTATTTTCCTCAGGTAGATCCACCACACCTGAATATAGATACAAGCAGTAATGATGTCATAACACACAAATGTTCTCAACAATCCTACAAAGACCAAGTTTGAATAACTTTTTTTTTTTGGGAAAACTGATCACATATTCAGAAAGATGTTAATGTTCCTTACCTGGCCTAAAAGCCATTTTGATCTTGATGAAGGCTTCATTACAGTCAGCAAGCAGGTACTTGGCCTTCCTGTGGTAGATTCTCACCACCCCGAGGAGCAGGTGGCCTGATGTACGCAATGCCATCTTCACCTAAGAGAAAAAAGGCACGGCAAAAAAAAACAACACAGAACAAACAATGTCATGTTACATTTTTCTTGTAAAAACAAGACTGAATTGTAACATCAGTAAACATTGTACAGCAAAGACACTTTGTGAAGGAACTACACTTTGTTGTTTCAAATAAAGCAAAACACTTTTGTTAAACTGTGAAAGCTGCAAGTACTTACTCCGCTATAATAATAATAATAATTTATACTTTATTAATCCCGCGAGGGAAATTACAATGTTTTCACTCCTTTAGAATACACATTACACACAGGCCTGAAACACACACACATGCTCAGTACCTATACATGCACTAATGGAGAGATGTCAGTGAGGGGGCTGCAGCTGTCGATGGACAGGCACCCTGAGCAGTTGGGGGTTTGGTGCCTTGCTCAAGAGCACCTTGGCAGTGCATACCCAACTCCCTACGGACTGCGCTACTGTCACCCCTATAATGAGTTTCCATTTCTTCTTCTTCGGTAGTAAACATTTTCAATAGTAGTGCTCATAATTATTGGGAATCAACAATAAAAGCAGAACAAAGCTTTGAAACAACTCAGGATCTGTGCAAATCAAATCTGTACAGTAAACACAAAGCCTGCATCACGACCACCAGAATGCAGAGGCTGCACTTTTGTCTTGTTACCTTGGGTGAGATGATGCTCTCCACACTGCTCTCCAAGTTGCATTCAAACACATGGGCCTTGGTCAGCTTCTTGTCCCAATGGGCCGCTAGCCAGATCTTGGCCAGCGGCCCACGCTTGCTGAGGACAAAGTGGGCGTAGAACATTGCCCTGGTTCCCCTGGCTCACACAATCACACTGCTGTATGGTCCACCTGCAAAACATCATCGATTAGGTTAAGTAGAGGTAAAAGTTATTCTAAAAAAGGTCAGGACAAAAGAAAAAAAGTACCAAAATGCAAGACACAGACAGGCAGCACAGTACAATCCCTTAAAGAAGAGTTTGAGAAACAATGTTTTCAGCCAACTTCAGTAATAATACCCTCGATATCTCCGACAGCTCGTGAAAAGGAGTATGGGGCAGAAAATGTAACTTGACTGCTGCACAGAATCAATGCGTAGTAATTACGAACAGTTGGACGTTTTCATTAAAGTTCTGAAAAATAACAGACATCAATCTTTACTGAATATCGTGCTCAAAAATGCCAGGGGGCAGTTATAAGCAATCCTGCCGGTCCAACACGTCAGAATAACCAGGCTGTCATCACGTTATCTATAACGTTAACTGGTTTTTGAAAAATTACTGATCGCTATCTATGGGAAGTCAGGGATCTTTTTCATCTTCTTAGCAAGTTAGGCAACGATACTGCAAAGATAAGAAACGTTAAACCAAATCCCCACGGAGCGCGGATTGGTTTTAGCCAACGTTATATCAGCTAACGGTTGGGTTTTAGTAACTATTTTCCTGCTAATTATTTGACAAGGGGGGGGGTGTCTGTTCTGTTGTCTCTCGAAGGAACGATCAAACTCCCTCGAAGCACTTCTTTTGTTTCTTGCTAAGCTTAATTTGATTACGTTAACGACAACGTTAACTGTGGCACATTGCAAGTAAAAAATAAATTAAAAAAAGCAGGGCACGATATTTAGAAAAAAATATATATGTTAATCAAAACAAGCGCTTCATTGAAGTTCCGCCTATTTCCCAGTCAGGGAGGCAAACACTGGAAATGCACATGTCAGCCTAACAGACACTTTTCCCGTAAGTTACTCTACTTCAATGACTCTTGCATTGTTAAATTGCACAAAAACACTAGTTGGTCAAAAAGAAAATGTGCGTGATTAAGTAGGCACTTAATACGGTGTAATACGTTAAGAGCGCCAAGGGGTTGGTCAACGCCAGTAAATAGTCGGCGCCATCAAGTGGGATGAACTAACTTAGCCGCTAGCTTACTAACGTTACAGAAGCAGCAATTAAACAGATTTGTACAGATTTCAGTTCCTTGAAGTAAAAGTATAGCTTTTGTAAAACGGCCGTCTAAAATACAATTCGCCCATGAAAAGAAAGTGAAGCGCACCGGAACGAGGCGCCCATCCAAACCTAGCTACTCATACTTGTTTCCCTCTATCAGCACAACTGTGTCGTTAGCTGGTGGCTAACGACTCCTTGTACAGTGTAGGCCGCAGAAAGCCCACACAAACGTGCATCCTTATTTCGTCTCGTAGAACACACCAAACCACGAGCAAATATTTCTGCTGCAAACACACTTACCGACAGTACCCCTTTTACAGTGAAATTCCAAAAATTATGTTATTTCTCCCAGCGAATCCTCCCCTGTTGTACTCATTAAAACAGCCAAGATGGCGCCAGTCGCCTTCCTCCCGCTCACCGCTGTCCTTTTAAAATCGGCAGGATGTTTACAGTCAAAAATGGCGGAGGAGGAGTCTGCTGAGGCCCGCTGTGAGCACCATGCAGAGATAGGGGGCGCTGTGGTACAGTGCTTCCTAGCGCCCTTTATATAGATATATCTATATAAAGGGCGCTAGTGCTTCCCATGAGACAGGCGCTTGACTAATACATCAATAAATAAGATTATGAAAATAGTGTGTCACAAAATACGCATGCAAATGATTATAAATCCAATGTATTTATTAATATTAGTATTATTACATTGTTGTTGTTGTTGTAGTTATTATTGTTGTTGTTGTTGTTGTTGTAATATTCCTTTAATTTTTGTCATGGTTCACTTCCCACTGCACTACTCAATGGCTGCTGTATGCCTGGTATTGAATTTTTGTGGATATGATTGTCTGCCTACTCTGTTCCCATCCCCAACTGTCCCATCTGGCCCCTAATCTTTTGAAAACAACACATCCCATGTTGTAACGCTGGTTATGACCCAGGCCCATTGTGACTCACATCCGGTAAATCAACAGAGTGGTCTAAAACAAACTGTGGTCTCCTAATACACCTTTTTCACAGCCATAGACTGTATATCATTAGGCTCTGTCCATTAATATTAACAGTCTATGTTCACAGCAGACATTTTGACATGTCATAGCAGGGGTCTCAGTTGCAGGGCCCTGCTGTTGTGTATGCTCTCTTACTGGCTTAATGGCTTACCAGGACACTTAAATGGAACAGAGCCATCATCAAAGTTAATTAGGTACACCTGCACCTAATTTCTGTTATAATAAGTCAAATGTTTGATGTGAGAAAGGCCTAGTAATGACCAATTCAATTAATGTTTAATGGGTGAATTCATCAAGGGATAATTTAAATAGGCTACACAATACTTACATGGGGAGAAAACACTGAAATGACCACAACCTACCAAACAAATTCATGCCTTTGAACAGAGTACTCAGTATGGAACTGGACATTCATGCCGACTACAAAAAAAACAATTTCCAAACAGTATATTAGATATGAGAGAGATGAGGAGCATGCCTGACAGAGAGACCGAATCATCTACAATCAAATTGCAAAATTGGTATGCAGTAAAGCGGATTTGCCTCATAGGCTACAGCATCTGCTGCAGTAGAACTGCTGCCAGTTGAGCATGTTTATGATTTACTAGCAGCAGGGCTCCATGTCACTACATGGGGATGGTTGGTAGATAACTGAGGTAGTGCTCACACATCATTATATTGATGTTAAATTTAGTTCTTATTATCAGCATGGTTTGAGAATTAATTTATCATTTTAAGTCACATTAAATGAGCCCATGCATAGCTGGATATCTGCAGAGACGGTACAGATGGAAAACAAGGTAAATTCACAAGGCCCTTGAGCTGCGCGATAATGCATCCTAATCACTGGATGATAACACTGGCAATAACTATTTATCATGTTTAAGTGAAGAAGTAGTTCTCTAAATGTATATCAATGTGTGCAAATATGCTCCAAAATCAATCAGATCATCGTTCTCATTCACATTTAATCATTTCACAAAACAGGCTCATTGTGAGATGAATGAATTATTGATCCAGGCCAAATTGCTAAACATGATTCCAGAATTGAAAGCTAACAGACGTAAGAAAGACAATAATGCATTTAAAATGTTGTTTAATATTAAACTGGATGAAGCTTTTTGAGGAGTGGCCGATTTATGATCAAATTAAACAAAGCAATTTTTCTATAGCCATGTAATGTCTTGTGCAGCATACGCAGAAATGGGTATATGCCACATTTTAACACAATGCTGCAGAGCCTTTTCTAGATGGTGACACAGTTTTGGGCTGCCATCTGCTAAACCAGATAATTTGATCCAGATAGCTAATTGCTGGCTGCTGTTATCATGTGACAGACAGATCTAAACAGCCTTAGAGAGACCAGCCACTTCTATACTTTACTTTACATGAGCTAATATAAGTAAAAGGTGTGAGTCACAAAGCCTCATCTGATTATCTCTACATACCAAAACAGAAGTGCATTATTATGGGCACAGCTGTATGAAATAAAACATCTTGTGCTTTGGATTTTATGAAGCATTCTTGTATGTACACACAAACACACTCAGAGGAGATGTAAGCTGACAGATTTGTATGTAGGCAAAAACTGATTGAAGAATTAGATTTCTCTAATCCTGTGAAATGAATTATTTTTTGGCTAATAGTGCCATAATGTGCCTAATCTTACACATATTCAATTAAATCGCCACAGGGATCCCCTTTCTACTCTTCTGTAACATAGCTGCTTTTCTATGACATTCTGTTGTAGTGTCACTGCAAGGTCTCATTAAATATCTAATTTATTGGTGTATATATTATTAGATATGATTAGTGATTTTATTTTAGTTTATTTATTTCTCTTTCATATGGCCAAGTGCAACATGCAGCAATAATATCTGACGCAAAGCTGATAGATAGGGAAAGGCATTTGTCAAATTTGGCATAGAGTCACAAGTATTTAATCCAACAGTAGGGAAGAGCCCTGGCTGCAAGCATGCTGAGATCCATCTCAACTGCAGATACACATCTCATCAGCAGGATTAAGAAACGGATTAGCATACCGTTCAATCATACAAGCAGATTTTTGGCAGTGGATAGACACCACTGGTGCAGTAAAAGTTTCACTTCTTGGTTTTGTCGAAAATCACTTATTTCCTCTCACTGCATGCAACAAAGCATCTACACATCTGGATCTCTTGGGTTTTTTTTTCTTCCTGATTTGGTCCACAGAGCATTCAGAGTGGATGTGGTCTCGGTGTAACTGTCCACATGGTTTTCCTTTTGGTGTGTCACTAGATAATGTATGATGTGCACTAGGCACTGTTCCATACTGCACAGCTTTTTGCTTTAAGAGTTTTGCTCGGTTTGGTGTCTGTCCGCTGTGCGTGTGCGTGTGTTTTGGGGGTAGCAATCTCTCCTGTAGCTGTCGGTGCAGCAGATTTGGCAGCTCTCATGCACCATGGGATCATCCTGGATAGATGCTGTTATTTATGCAGCGTGTCTAAACCGATCATCCTGACACAGATTTATGTAAACACAGCAGTTTCTTGGCATAGGATGAGGTTCACACACGCACAAGGAGGAAGCTAAAGGTATTATTTAGTTTGGCTCTCCCTCAGTGGGCGCAGTGCATAAACCCAACACGCAAAATATGTTTTGGGAAGCCTGATGGGTTGCCAGCAGGTCAGAGAAGAAGAGGGATGACAAAGTGAGTATGTATACTACAGCAAAGTGTAGGTTCTAAGTATGTAATTGTAACATCTGAAGTTTGATTCAGTATTTGTTTGAAAGGCAGACACAGCAAAACATTTTTAAAAGGATGATGGTAAACGGTCAGTAAAAAAAACACACTGACAGTAATTTTATATCAAACATTTTCTTTATTGTTTTTTTTATAAACTTATTTTACAAAATCGTGATTTTTTTTCCCCCTCTATCTTTCCATTTTAATCTCTATAAAATTAGGTCTGCAGTTACGGAAGAGAGGGAAGGAAGCAGGCAGAGATTCAGCCGGGACACAATCCTGTCTGATAAATACTGTGTATGAGAGAATTATTTGTGTGTTACATGTATTACTATACTTGTGACAACCAGGAGAAGGGGCCCTCTAATGGCCCCTTGCAAATATAGTAATACAAGGCAGTACGTAAAAAAAAAAAAAAGTTCCTACAAGAGAAAAGGCAGGAATGTCAGTATCAGATGTGTGGTGATAAGTCTTAGTAGCATTCCAGTGTTAAACAATATCATTTAGGGAGTCATTCTGTGAATATTGATAAAGATAAAAAAAAAAAAAAAAACTACTATGAAATGAAAACATGGACCTGTTTTTTGCACAAGGCAGATGAGAAAAAAAAAAACTAATACGTGTATTTCTTCTGAAGGCACATAAATATATAACCCCCTGCCCTCTGAAACAACATAATGAAGGAGAAGAGAAAAAGATAGAGAAAATGTCATCTTAAATATTGCACCAAGTTCATTTCTGAAATGTGATTCTGTTTATGACCGTCTTCACTTGTCTTGATAGGACTGTTTATTTGCTCTTGAGCTGATAGCACATTCTCAGAAGTGAAAAATACCATGCAGTACCCCTTCTCTCACACACACACACTTTTCTCCCCTCCCCCTCTCTTTCTTACACATTTTACTTTCTTATATAGAGATGACATGCTTTTAATTAACCAAATATAAATGTGAATGCATGACATTCCATGTATCAGATGAAAAAAAATACAAAAGCAAAAACATATATGATCTATTGGCACATACTGTGGTGAAGGGTACAGAACAGTAAAACCTTCCCATAATGATAATTTATCTTCCTCAAACATAAAGCTGAAGCTACCAAAGGAGGTGTCAGGGCCGGTGTGGTTAGATTTCTAACGAAAAGTTGCTGGCTTTACAGGAATACTTCTTAGACAGATGCACTGTGATTTAAAAACACGCGTGCACATTCTAAATTCATCAAATTCTGTTAACATTTTCAGATAACCTGATATGACATATCGAGGCAGAAAAATAAATGAAGCTGTGATTGTTAATGAAACCAAACATTTAGAAATTGTTCAAGTAAATTAGCCTAGTGAGCCATCTGGAAGAAAAAAAAACACTTTCAATGTACCGATTTACAGTAAAAGAGATGCAAGTCTCAGATTAAGAAGACTAGCATATAGAAACTGATCAAACTAAATTCATGGAACATACCTGAACATCCTGGTTTTAAACGTTGCCTTGTGAATCTGGCCAGAGCACAATAGCACATTGCCAATCTATATCTCTCCGAGATGAATGACATCATCAATGACATGAATTAAATCTGTGATTATCAGAGATACAAATTGCCATTCTGCACATATACTGGACACTGAAAGGCTTCTAATTACATGTATTTATGTTGAAGCAATACCACAAATGAGAGATAATTAACTTCATAGCGCATATTTCCATATGTTTTCCCTACGCCATTTAACAGTGTCACAAAGGCTTGGTGAAAATTCTTGTCAATCTGGTCATATTTGTTCAAAACAAGTGGGGAAAATACAGTAGTCAATTTAGTATGATGCCAACTCTGACTCTGTAAGCATCAAGCACTACACTATATGATGCTCCTAGATGAAAGCAGTGTTAGCCCATGCCAAGTCAGCCTTCTGCAAAACTTGTCACTGGACAAAATTAAATTGGGTTTATGGCATAAAGACAATAGCCATATTTAAATATCCTTTGCTAACCAAGCCTAAAAGATCCCTAGATTTCACAGGGGTTTGTGTTTCAAACAGACCATTGCTTGACTACCTTAACCAAGGCAACTCTTGTGATCTTCTATGGTTCTTCGGGACAGCATACAAGTACCAATCGTAACTTGTCATATACGCCTTTACAAATGGAAGAAAAAAAAAAAAAAAAAAAGACACATGAACAAGACTTTTGCTTATATGAAAATAGAGAATTCCATTGAACGTTGTCTGCATGTCTATTCAGTTCCTGTGGATACCTATTCCCACATAGCAAATTTAGTAAACTCTAGCTAGTTGTGCGACACTGTTGTAGTTTTACCAGGAACGTGTTCAGAATGGCACGATTATTTTGTTTGTCAATTGAATACAAATCATTTTCATTATACTTCAGCAAGGAAAAAATCTGAATGCTGACCTGAAGAATTCACTACAAGATCCATTATCCCATCAATCATTAAGCAAATTATGAAAAAAAAAAAGAAAGCAGCTAGATCAAGGTGCTCATTCTGCACCATGTCTTTTTCTCAGACTCCAAGATCCCAACGCCATTAGATAAACATGAGGCACTGTGAATATCAGATCAACAATCAGAACTCAGTTCTGTGGTCGAGGGGTTGTCACTCCTCTCTTCACCCACCCTGCTATTGGTTTTTAATTAAGACAATACAGATAAGAGTAGTGCTGGCCATTCATTCACTGTATATATATAAAATACCTACACACAATCCCAAAATAGTGTTATCCTCTTCATAGTCATAATTATCAATACTATTCTGTCATCAAAAACTTTCATGGACCTGTGCAGAGTGTACAGAGCAGAACAGACAGGTTGGGAGTGGTTAACCACTGTTGGGACACAGAAGCAGCGAGCTAGGATTTCCAACTCCATGACTTTAACCACTTGAGTGGAGCAGTTTGAAAGTCCTCAGGTGTCCTTCAGTTGGTGGTAGTCATATGTGTGTGTATATACCGTATAGTGGGACCTGTGTGCTCAGCAATCGCCCAATACACATAAGAGAAAGGGTAGACGAGAGAAATGGACACGGAGGAGACCAATGAATGTGGTGTCCTCCACATCTGTTCCAGTTTCCTTTTCCTCCTCTCTCCCTGTACCCGATCCTATTTGCTTCTCCATCGATCCGGCCATGCAATCATGAAAAGGCTCTGCGTTTCTCTGTGTGTCCGCCCCCTCGCTCGGTCTTTGTTGTGTCCAGAGAGCGGGGGGGCTTTGGAGGGTTATAGCCTCTCGATGTCCCTGTACTTCTTCCGAAGTATGGACACCTGGTCTTTGAACAGGACTGGGTCCAGCCTCATCTGAGAATGGACCAGAGGCATGGTGCCAAACCAGCTGGCAAACTTGTTCATGCAGGTCTGACGCTGGGCAAAATGGTCGGGGTCAGCCCAGCGAGACGCACGGGAGCTCTGGGGGTTGAGGGGGTGTTAGGAGGAGGAGAGGGAAAGATACAGAAGACAGACAAAATAAATAATGCATCACAAATTATCTATAATTATTACCTTCCAGAGCCTATTGTAATTATTCATCAGTCTCTCTTTTTTATTGAAGGCCATATTGCAAAAAAAACACCTTTTAATTTGAATTTACAAATGTGTGTCTAAAGGCCATCGGCCTCGCCAATAATGAGGGAAAGCATGCGTCTCTGTCTGTTCAATACTGAGCAACATTGTGAAAAATAAAATTATAATGTGGGCTTTTATAATTCAAAGGCAGGTGTTGGCATGTTTAAAAAAGAAGCTACCAGAATTTGCAGAAAGAGAAGAAACACCTCGCTGGATATCGCCTCAAAATCGAGTGAAGTGTTCTCTCCTAACAGTAACCCCTCAGTCACATTAGCTACAAAAAACAGCGACAAAGCGGCAGGCTGCCATTCATTTTCAATGGGAGTGGCTGTTTGCCGGCAAGCTCATCGCTTGTCGCTGCCACGAGCAAGGCGGGGCCAAAATAGACAAGAAGTCTATTTTATGCAAATGCTGAGCGATGCGACAAAGTGACTGCCTATCGGAGTAAAGGCAGCGTGAGGGCAGCGTGACATATGTACGTTGGTTGCTCGAGTCGAAGAAAATCATTCAAGATGGCGGAAACGCTTCAGGACATCGTATTTCTGTATATATCGGATATGTTTGGCATTTTAGCTCATAGATTTTGTTACCCCTATCAAGAAATAAATACTTTTAAATCCAAAAACATCGTTCTCTTGACTTGACAATACCTCTGAAGTGACTTGTAAGACCTCGTGCAGATACTAGGCAACAGCATGCTACTATCGATACAGAAGCGTCACCGTAACTTTTGCCAAGCAACCAGGAGTAGGCTAGGCACGCCCAGGAACTCCCATCAAGCGAGTGCGTGTCACTGTCTTTTGTAGCTAATGTGACTGTAGGGTAAGGAATGCCTTTCATGTTTTTGAATAGCTTCTTCTTCTAGTCTAGGTGTTAAAATTGCAACTGACTATCTGCATCCTTCCGGTGTTGCACTCCACGCATCACTTCAAGAGTGTGCTTGCAGTCATTTCCCCACAATCAGTGAAAGAAAGGCAATCAAAATGTACCTTCAAGTAGAGACATTTCCACTACTTTGGCTTTTTATTGTGTATAGGGACTACAATCATTTTAAATATTAAGACCTTCGCTAAACCTGATTATGCACACGTGATGATCACAGAAGAAAACTAAAACGTAGCGCAACCATTGCGTGCCCCCAGAGAGCCGTGAAAGAAATGAGTAACTGAATTGTTTCTCTTTGAAATGGTGCCATCAATAATCCCTAACACAGTGCATGTTCTACCTTCAGGCATGATATAAAATGAACTACCGGTAGTTATACAGGATAAATATTCTGCCCCACCTGTCCCATCATGGTCTCCTTGTATTGTTTCTTCTGGGTGACTTTGATGGGTGGTAGTTTAGACACAGAGGACACCAGAAAATTCATCAGAATGTCCTCGCAGTTTGACATCTGGTCAACCATGGTCTTCAGGCTGGCTGGAAGGTAGGTGGTGTACAAATAGTGGTAGTATCTAAGGGCGAACATAAAAGAGAGTGAACTGTCTTAGTATTGAACTAAATGGAAACAGAATTGCAGTGAAGAGGAGTTAAATACAATAAAGTAGCAGCTAGGAGCGGGTCAGTACTTGTGATAGATGGCAGCCCCAGTCAGCACCATGGAATATTCGTTGGTCCATTTGGAAGTGTAGCCCCAACGCTCCTTGTTGATGTCCCAGAAGTGACTGCGGGCTGGGTAACCAACAATGCGGTCTGGGAAACTCTGCCACACTGTGAAGGCGAAGTCCACCTGGACCGGGATCAGAGAGAAACAAAGAGACAGAAAGACATGAGGCCAAGAAACCAGCAACACTGTGTCAAAAACGATACATAATAGTGATTATACAATTATTAAAAAGAAGTTCTGCAGCATGTACTCTTGATTCAAATTTAGTTTAGTAGTCTGACCTCTGTGGTGGAGAGCACAGTGTCCTCATCCAGACTGAGTACAGCATCAGTGGGGATGGTGTCGTAGGGCAGGAAACGACTGCTTATCACCTGGCATGATTTGCAAAACACAGACACACGAGCAAAATGTGATTGGTTGCTAAAAGAGAGTAAATAGTGTTACTATGCATCTCAACAAATACAACAATAGGTGTATAAACAGGCCCATATGAGCACAAGTGAGGTACATCCGCCTGACAAGCAACGCTACCGGTGTCTTAATGTCTGTCTGTGCTACAGAGTTGTTTCATCTTGCTGCGTTAACAGCAGAGTAAGTCAAATAATACAAGCTGACATAAGCCCAATGACAGCAGAAATACAGCATTTCACGGAAACCTCAGATAGAAATCTACAAGCAGCGGAGTGTGCTTTCCTCCCCCTGCTTTTTGGCATGCATCTAGGCCAATAACTAACTGGATAACAAGGGCTTATAAAGTGATTTTCAAATAATGAAATATGCGCATGTTGTTTTTCAAAATATAGTGTTAAGGGTTTCTATCCCTGACAGCACCAGCCTTGTTAGCCACATCACCATTCAACCTACAGAGCCTAGGCTAAATAACAAACACGATGAAAAAGGAGGTTAGATTTAATGTAACCAATACAGGATTGCAATCCCCGGCACATCCCTGACATATTAAATACTTCTGCAGTATTTCAGAAACTAGCACAGTATCAGAGTGGTGATTGGCAAAAATGTTCTACTGCTGACAAATGCTGTTGATTGGCAGTGACACAACTTTACAGCAGCTTTTGTAATTGTGCTTCAATTCCCATCCTTTTTGCCATTGGTCCACTTAAGAGATGGGCTGGAAACAGCAGGATACAACGTACACTTTGACCACTTTAACTACTTTGTAAGGAACTTTAGGGTGCCTGCAGTTTTACATTTACATCTTGAATTAAATTCCGCTGAAGGATTCTAGTGCCGAATGTCAAATGGTTTTAATAACATTACCTAATGAGAGAACTGACGCCATGGTTCTTTACCTTGCTTTCGCCTTCTATAACAATGACAGGGACTGAGGTGACAGGCCAGCGGTGCTTTGCAGGAAGAGGCTTGTCACAGTTCCACACAACTATCACCTGTACAAAGGGAAAAATAGGTCAAGCTTAGCCATCATCCAGAACACATGTTCATATTCATCTGCATACCTATGTATGGACACCTAATGAGAAATATGTTAAAATAGAGGCCTACTGATGTTTGACAATCAATGTCTGACTTGTCAATATATGTACAGTATTATATGTACATGTCTTGTTTTCATTTAAAGCTCTATTTTTATTTACGTGGAAGACACCAACTTCCTCATTCTACTACAGATCTATTTTCAGAACTGTCCCACCACCAACGGTTAACATGACAGCGACAAACCGTATCACTGTAAATGTTAAAAAGAAAATGTGCTGACACCTTCATGCAAGCCATGCAGTTTTAAATCCAGAAAAAAAACTGAACTCCCATGTTTGATGCATTTGCAAAATGCCAGAATAATGGGTAACATGAAAACCGCTGCTCTAAAACACAGAGTAGTTAAAAGGCTAACTACCATAAACTCATCACAGTCACCATCAATATACACTTACTGAGAAATGACAGTTCATTTTGTACACTTTTAATGTTTGACAGCAGAACAGTTGTGCATTAAATGGTTCTGCAGGTTTCCTTTATTTCCTACAGTGTGCATTAGTATAGTATACAAGTATCTGTAGAGAGAGGGTGGACCTATTGTGGCAGGAAGGTTTGAATATTGCTTGGACAGCTTCCCTTCATCTCCAGCAAGAATAAAAAAAAATTCAGGTTTAAAAGTTTTTTTTTTTTTTTTAAGATAATTTTTTGGGCATTTTAGGCCTTTATTTGACAGGACAGCTGGAGACATGAAAGGGGAGAGAGGGGGGGGGGATGACACGCAGCAAAGGGTCGCAGGTCGGAGTCTAACACGGCCCACTGTGCCGAAGAGCAAACCTCCATATATGGGCGCCAGCTCTACCAACTGAGCCATCTGGGCGTCCTTAAAAGCAGTTTTAAGCAAACACTAGTAATGTGATAAACCTGAAAACTGACACTGACACGTTGCTTTCTGTTTAAAAGCTTAAAAACACTGTGTTCGAAACTCTCAGAGTTTAATCCGTTAAACATTTTCCTCATCGGATAAATTAGCTCCATTATAGTTCTATGGAGTGTCCACTAACCTCGCATCAGCATCAAGTAGTAACCACTGCGGATCAGGTCAACCTGATCACAACGGAGTGAGGTGAGTAATATATTGTAATGTGTTGGGTGTTGAATTACCTGAGCACAGTACTGGGATTTGGCCACAACCACGAGCAGCTTCATGACTGGCTGGGACTGGGAGACCAGTGGGCTCACCACATGTACGATCGCTGTAAACTTGGTGTATGGCTTAACACCTGAAAACAGCCGGTACACATCAAAGGTAAGAAAAGAAGCAATCCAAATCTGTCAGGTAAAATTTCAAGCATGAGAATCACGACCACTGAACTGCACTAACCCTAACCCTACAGTTATATGTTCTATAAAGGAAGTAGTATTAGCATCGTTGTTTTTGGGCGTCTTTAATATCACTATTTCTAAACTGAACTGCACAAAGTAGAACTTCATCTATGAGTACTAGCTGTTTGACAGCTTTGAGCGTCTCTTAGTTTACGCTTGTTTACTTCAAGCTGTGTTTACTTGGCATAGAGTGCAACTGAACAGGTCTAATTAGGCTTGTAAAGTAAAAGGTTCCTGGTAACCAAATTCCAATGTCAACAACAAGCCCCATGTCTGCCCAATTAACCAAGCACAAATACAACATGGCAACATGGCAGGTCTAATTGGTGAGCTTCTCTGTGACAAATCATGAATTAATAAAAAGATACACAGCATAACTTGTGGCAATGTCACTGGTTCACGTTAGTTTACGAGTATTCAACAGCTGCCACGCACCAGCTGTTCCTGTGTTGTGTCATAAATGAAAATCAGTCTCTCAAAGCGTATGGAGTACCATTAATGTGGTTCTTAGCACATTGCATGTGCATGAATAATTAACTGACCCAGCTTAGCATAGTAGAAGGGGAAGTCTCCCAGGTATGTGGAGTACTGAGGCAGGGTGAAAAGGCCTCCAGGCAGACTGTTCCACATGAGGTTACTCCTCGAGGTATGCTGCAGTACCCGGTCCTGGATGATCTGCACAAACAGAGGAGCGGAAGAGATCCAAATTTATGTTCTCTGCAAAGTTGTCAATTGATTGCAATTGGTAAATATCAATCAACTGTTCACAATCCTCCTTGTTCCCGTGTGACTCATAGCAACAAAAAAAAGATCACAGGGCCAAGATACAGTATTTGTACAACTAGTGTGAACGGCAGTAAGATGTCAGCAGGAAATTAGCTTTGAGCAAAGATCTTCCATGTTTATTTACTTCAAATGAAACAATAATTATGTCAGTCTTATGTGCTGTTTGGAAATAGCGGGTAGACGCAGATCCTCTGGCACTTCTCAAGTCACTTCAAATAAACCCAAAACAACTGCAGACTACAAATGAGTGGTTTTTCTTTAGGCTGTCATGGTTTCTCATAGACAAATATAAATTCAAGAATATAATTAAACAGCAACATCATGTCAGCTGTTCCATAATCCTAAACCAAATTTACAAGTTTATTGGTTTGTTTAGCCCGATATCAATGTGTCCTTATGCTTTACGGGCTCACAGCATCAACTGTTTCCCGCTCCACCAAAGCTCTAAGAAGACTCTTACAAAGGGAGGGGATACCTTAATAAAATCTCAAGAGCCGTGGGCTAGATACAGAGCAAAGTAAACCCATTTTATTTCTTGTAGGGATTGTGGTAATAAACAGATTATTGAGGGGCAACTTACCTTGTTTAAAGTAAAATATCTAAAATCCCTTGCTAATGGCAGCTCACTTATGGCCAAAACACTGACCTCTTACCAGCCTTATACTATGGCATGTGTTGGAATAGGGTTAAAGATACTGAGAGTGTAAACAGATCGAAGATCAGCTTCTTTGTGGTGTAACGTTACCCTGACAGAGAAATCCCATCCCTGCCTTCTAGTGCCCTGACTTCCTTCCTCTTGGGACGAGGCCTCTGTAACACTATCTGTGGTGTAAACTGGAGGCATCGATAAGGGTGACGTGTAACATTCCTTAAACAAAATTAACATGATACATTTATCTTCTCTACATTCTGGTCGACCACGAGGTCCACTGTTGATAGTAGCTGGTGAATTTAGGGATGCACGAAAGACTTGGAATGCAGAGAAACATCCATCCTTACACACAGCTAGTCTTACACATCCTCTCGGTTTCTCTGTCTTGCTCCCTTATCCGTTTCCATTCCTCCCTGCTCTCATCCTTACTTGTTTGTTATTCGAGCCCAAGAGCAGTAAAAGATAGCCTGCTACTCACTAGGAAGAATATAGATAAATGGAGTCTGACAGGAACAAACTACTGACATGATTGATAGCAAAGCCACAGCAAGAAACACCCTCAAAAACATGACAGCAGTGTTTAACAATGTATATCATCCCTCTTGGTTTTCAATCTACTGTAGTCCGGAGCGGTTTCATTGTGGTTATTATGTCTGCAACTACAAAGTCTCCACTTGTCAATACAAAGTCAATAACTGGGATGAACAGAATTTAGTGACTTGAAAAATGATATGAAAAAACAATCATCAAATAGCAGAATCACAGCACGACCATCTTATATTTCCAAATTACTGGATACAAAATATACAAAATTTTTATTGTTGTAACGTGTAAAAATACTGATGCACTAATTAGTAACATTTTAAACAAGCAGACAAATTGTGGGCATTGGAATCAGATTCTGTTTTCGGTTTTGAAAAAGGATGAATACAATTCATACTAAATAGATTAACAACTTGCAAATCGTGTGTGTGTGTGTGTGTGTGTGTGTGTGTGTGTGTGTGTGTGTGTGTGTGTGTGTGTGTGTGTGTGTGTGTGTGTGTGTGTGTGTGTGTGTGTGTGTGTGTGTGTGTGTGTGTGTGTGTGTGTGTGTGTGTGTTTGTATTGTATGTACCTCCAATGTGGTCAGTACTATCTTTTCCACAGAGTTGAAATAAGCCTCCCATAGGAACTGGGTCTGGTGTCTAAGGGACAGGATCTTATCCTGGTGGATGGAGCGCACTGTTGAGGGGATCTGGGAAATAAAGAAATACACGTTATCCCAGACAGAACAAGAACAAAACCCTGTAGTCTTGTAGAATTACACTGGGTATTGTCATTTCACCCACAAAATGCTTTGTCTGCAGAACAAGTGCAAGATCTGCCTCAGCTGTCATATACAGTAAATCTGTTACACAGCTTACAGTAGCTTTAGGAGACAGTGGTCTCTGTATGTGCTGGGTGGCAAAAATGCAAACTGGAATAAGAAGCAAAGAGCACCTGCATACTGCCATTGGGTTACCAATTTTAGTTTTTAGATTAAGCCAGATAAGCTTCTGTGGTCAAGAAAATTGTGAATACAACAGCAGTGCACATATGTTCTCTTTATTTTCTTATTTTTTTTAGCAGTGTTGGCTAAACTTTAGAATACCGTTAAGTTTCTACTGTAGGAGCAGCTGTACCTACCTGTAATAGCAGCCTTTCATCCCCAATCACGGCTGCCGTATTCCAGTCGATGATTTCTGAGAAGGGCAGCTCCCAGCCATTACTTAGCATCACTGGCACACAAGCTGCCTGTAAGAGTAATACACATCATCATCATCATCACACACACACACAAAATAGATAATGATATTGTCTAAAAAAAACAAAACAAAAAAAACTGTGATGCTCATGACAGATATTGTAATTGTAAAAATGCAAACATAAGATTAACTAGAAATAAAGCATTAATAAATACATGTATTAAATCAGTGGTGTGGATAAGTTGGATGAGAGCACCATCTGTTTGCCAATGTCACGTCCCATGTGACGTTAGTCTTGAAATATTTATATTCAAAGGGAACAACCAGACATCACCCTTGTGGTACAGGTTGTATTTCTCTGGGCAATGATAAAAAGAGTGGAGAGAAGAGATAACTGAAAAATATTACTAAATAGCTTACGATCTGCAAACCCATGTTATCGCTGTACAGGGTTCATTTCCCAAGCAATCAAATCAGGCAATTTAACCAATTGAGGCAACATATCTTCCAACACATTTCCATTAAGTACAGAACTGCTGCAGTACCTCGATGACTAACTCTCAAAGTAACTAGGCAGTGCGGCTTCATAAAAATGATCATTATGTTCAGTGGAAAGGAAGATACACTTCAAAACATACTTGAACATTAAACCCCTGTGTCTGAGAGATTGAGAATGCAATTGCATTGAAGTGTGTATCCATGTTTGTAAATGTCCATGTGAATCCATTCACCCGTTTGTGGGTGTGTGCAAAACGTAAGAGCATGTTTGCGCTGCCAGAGCGCCCTGCCTGCAGTGGCCGGCACTATAATCTGTTAAGCGGTGTACTATTCACCGCCTGACCATGGTCACTCACTACACATGCACGTCCAGGCACAACCGCTCCTGCCTCAGAGTGCTGCAGTGCTCGTGTAATCTCCTTGGTGTCATTAGCAAAGACAGCAATCTGCTGAAACGCTGCCATGCTTTCCCCACCTATCTGCTCTCACAGACTAATCAACTAGAGCTCAATCTCTCTCTCTCTCACACTCACACTCACACTCACACACACACACACACACACACACACACACACACACACACACACACCCTCAATGTGACTCTACTGCTTGTTACGGGATCTGCAATGCACAACCTGATCCTACCAGATTGCACTCTACATCATCTGCCAAATCAGTCCACCCCTCCCCTCCATCCCAGCACTAGCTCAATCTCAGCTCTTGACTATTGCAATGCTTCTTCACTTGAGCCAGTGTAACTAATACAGCAGCCCCATTCTCAAGTGTCTGCCTGCCCTACTACTGTGCTCCTGCATACGGCTGTGAGTGAAGAGACACACTAATGCCTCCAGGCCATGGTCCACCCTTACTCTCTAGCCAAAATCTGCATGTTACCTCAACTGCAGCTGCACTCTCTTCCTGTGTCAACCTGGTCATCAGTCCACTGTCTGACTTTGCCTCAGTCCTGGCTCCCCAGTGGTGCAATTATCTCCCCATTCCAGCCTACTCGCTCAAAAATCTCTCTCTTCTTCTTCTCTTTCTCTACCGTTTCCCGAGGACTAGTGCTTACAGTACTTGACACAAAGCATAACTCACACAGAGGAAAGTAACACCATGACTTTGGTTGCTTTTGAAAGCCTACGCGTTAGGGCTGGGCGACAAAAGAATAACGATAGGTCTCGCGATAGACACGTAATCAATATCAATAGAAAATGCGTTTGATAAAACGTTTGATAACTTGTTTTTCTTCATTGGAAGAAACCAGAGGTTGCGAAGCAAGTTTCTCTGGTAACTTAGCAACGTAGGGAGTGACACTCTAACAGCCAATCATGTAACAGTATCAGGTTTTGTTGTGCCACAAAATCGCTGTCTCGTGTTGGGTTTATATTTAACACTTTTTTTGCACCTTAATGTTAAGAGATAATTGTTAAGTGTTCATTATGATTTTAGACTTATGTTTACATTTTAATTATTTGAGTGTTTTCCATGGTTGTGTTGACATTTCTGCTTTTATAACTGAGGGGATTATAATCAGAGGAAGGTTAAGTTTAAGATAAAAAATGTTTAAATTTAATATATTTTTCTCCTGGTCCTTATTTTAAATAGGTCATAAAAAATATCAATAATTATCGATATCAACCGATATGAAACACTTATATTGTGAAACAGTTTTCAGCCATATCGCCCAGCCTTACTACGTGTACACCACCTGATGACAACATATGTCATGCAGACCCTTGCACACAGTAAAATTTGGGCTTAAGTGTAATGTTAGAGGAGAGGATGACTCAAGGAGGGGCATGAAGAAACCCAAAGAAATGGAAAAAGCAGAACCAGAATAAAAAGTAGAATAAAATCGAGAAAGAAAATATGGCAGGCCCAGCAGTGAAGACACTGAGTCAGAGGCAGTTGTAGCAACACTGGCTGCACTTTAACAAAATGACGTGGGTGAGAGAGCTACTGGAAGTAACTCAGTACATCACTTTTTCCATTCTCCCCACACTATTAATGGCTTTATTGTTTGGTCGCCACAGCTTCAGGGCTGACGCACAGATCAACTTGGGTTTGGCCATTATGTTCAGCTGCCAACCCAAATTGCCAAAAACGTACCTTATTGATATAGACACTTCATCAAAACTGAAGCACTTTAAGCGCAAGGATCTATGTGGGTCAGACTTTGATTCAGGGTTTAATCGGGTCCACATCTTGCAGCAAATCCTTCAAAAATATTTGTGACAGATTAAGTACAGACACAGACCCAGATGTACATTGCCAGGATAAGCCTGACAAGCTTTGCCCCTCCCCTGCTGCTATCTGTGTATTAAATCCCTTCGCTACGGGAAAAGACAAGAACAACCTCAAACTAGCAACCTAATGTTACACTCTGAAAATGTAAAGTTTTGATAAAAAAATTTGGATAGTGCAATTAGGCTGGCCTGCTTGTTTATTTTTGGTGAATGACATGGAAAGATTTACAAAGAATATGTCTACGGCATTTACTATCGAACTGGGATGTTTCGGGACACATTGGTGGGATCGCTATGGACGAAGAGCACACGCTGATAGAGCAAATTATGTTTAACCATGTATCCAGTTAACTTAAATCGCATCAGCTCACATTACTATACGTTGTGAACAGTTAACTTCATTAATTATTTGATGTGTTTTTTTCTTTCGTGGGGTGCAAATGTTCCACCAAAATATTTAGCAGAGCCACCGTCGACCAAGACGATTGTGATTGGCAAACAACCCAAGCATTTATTTCTCCTATCCTAGAACGTATCTGGGGTGTAACCAGACCTTACTCCACAGCGCTGTAAAGATAGGTCTGGCAATGCGAAACTAGTTCATACCAAGCAACAGGAAAGATATGAGAGAGAGAGAGAGAGAGAGAGAGAGAGAGAGAGAGAGAGAGAGAGAGAGAGAGAGAGAGAGACCGATACATTGTATGCATCTTCTGAGTCACCATAATGCACCTACTGTGATTCCGATTTACTAACAGCTGAGCCTAGCAACAATGAGCCGCATCTGTCTGTCACTGACCTGCAAAGCCTCTAAGAAGCGAAAAGAACCCAGCCGTCGTCCTCGAGGTACCAGACAGAACGTCGAGTTGTACAGCATCTCTCTGTAGTCATACCTGTAGGATGATAGCAAAGAAGAGAAGACATTAGCAACTAAGAATGTGTACTCAAATGTTCAGTATACTAGCAGTGTCCTTCCACCAATGCATTAATGTACACATTGTGTGACGTCTCATGATAAAATCCTGACTTTAGGAACCCAGCCAATACCAGGCCCGAATTTCCTGAAACTGTCTCAGTGCAGCAGCAGAGGACAGAACAGAAAAGGTACCTCTTTTTAACGATGGAATACCTGGAAAGCACAAGTACTTTCAGGAAAAATCTCATACTTTGATCTTGACTCCTCTCTCTTCCCTTCTCCCCACCCATTTTTAAACCCCTTGCCCTCTCACCTGCTCATCTCAACATCTCTCCCCCCCATCCAATCTAAGCCTCAGTCAGCACTTGCTTGGATTAAGGAGCTGCTTGAAATTCCTTCAGTGTCAATATTACATGTGTGCGTGAGAGTGTGAAAGGGTGTGCATTTCTGTGTTACCTGGTTGTCATGCATTGGACCGGGTTTCATTAGATAGGACTGGAAGTGTGCACATTTTATTTCTCAGTGTATTCATGCAAATGTGTGCTTGTATTTAAAACCATGCGTGACCATATTTGCACAAGAATGCAAATATGGATGTAAAGGTGAGTGATAATTTGTGTACGCATAGTGTGTGCCCGCCTGGGGCTATTTTCCTATACTCCCCTTTATTGTATATAGATGTATTATGCTTAGGCTGTACTCCTGTGTCTCTAAGTATACTGCTTAATGGCAGTGTGGCAGTGCACAGCAATATAGATGTAGTTCCCCCTTAGTACATTATGATATAAATAATGACACTTTTCCATGTTATGCCATTGTGCATCAATCTGAAACACATTCTAAGCCAAGTAAAATGTATCCCAAAAAGGTTTCTGATCAGTATATACTTGTCTGTTTTTTCAATGATTCAGGTCATTTACAGAGCAATGAAGAGAAGGTCCATCTTAACCCCAATATTTTAGGGAATACTACAGACAAACAAGCCACAGCGATGTAAATGTATAATATAGAGGAATATACATAAAGACATAAGACACAATTGATTCCCTTTCATAATTTCTGGTCCATCTTACAATTAATTTAACCATGGTTGAAAAGCCTGCATGAACTATAGAGCTGTCTTTACCACATACTTCCATGTTCCATATTTAAATCAGCTGGGGTTCGTTTAGATAACGAGTGCTTGCCAAATGTCAAGCAAAGTATTTTAGTATTCATCTGCTAACAAGTGGCTCCATCTATACCTCCTTTCATTCAGCAGAGATCACAGGATGCCAAGCCAGCTGGAAATCAAGTTCTCAATAGCTTTTACATAAATAGCGGTTATGCATGATTAAACTGAGTGAAATAACGCTGACAAAAAGTCTGGTTCTCTTGTTCTTGTTCTTTTACAGAATACAGTATGGAGGTCACAAATGAACAAAATGTAAAATATCAACTGCAATGTTTGTTGAATCAACGTTGGTGTTCTATTTGGATAAACCCACTTTAGATACCATTTACAATTATCAGCCACTACAGTAACTTTAGAGATTAACAGCCATAAAAAGCACAACAGTTAAGCTTGCTGCCATCTCTAGTAATACAATGTAATGTACACAGCAATCCATTATCCACAATGCACATATTAGTAGGTTAAAATAAAGAATACTAAAGGCTAGGTAACACCACAGATGCTGCTTTGATCTGTGCATCCACTATGAATCAACAATCTGATTAACCAGATACTCCATCACAGATCATTAAGGATGATAAACAAATAATCCAGCCAGAGGCACGTAATAACTGACCGTTTTTTAAGCCTATAAAAACAAAAGTATAGGTCCATATCTGGGCCTGGCTGGGTGTAAATCTCCCATCCATCCCATTTCCTGACAGTGCAAACTCAGAAAAGAACACAATATGTAAACATTGTAAGAAAAAAATGCCGTATACCGCGGCTAACACGAGCACTATGCAAAAACACTTACAGCACCACCACAGCTCTCTACTAACTACTGCACCTGCGTAGTAGTACGGCATTTTTTTCTTACATTGTTTACATATTGCGTTCGTCTGGTCTGTCACTCTTTCGCCGTTTATTTCCGCAGGAAAACCAAAATGTTGCCACACAAATGATTTAAAAGTGGCAGGGGGATCTTCAATAGTAATTTCACGCTCCATCACGCTGACATCACATCGCCTCACGAGACAACTTTTCACCTCGACGAGAAATCTCGTCACGTTTTAATCTCGCGATATCTCGTACAACGAGATCTCGTCACACCCCTACTGCATACCTCCATTCTTCTCTACTCTTCCAGATGGCTGCCTGTGGGGAGGAGCAGTCTCACAGTATGCTACCGCATGTCAGTGGAAATGTTAAGGATGAGTGTTAAAAAAATATCTTCTACATGAACCCAACTCCTGTGCATTTTCGGTTTTATTTTCCCCAGATTTTAAAAGTGCACATGCACGTAGGTGTTCAACAGATCGGTCTCATTGGAAAGAAATCAGGATAGATGTCAGCGAGGAGTTAGTCACAGCAACGTCCGCTATTAACTCGACATGATAAGAGGTAAATCCTGCCGAGTCCCATATTTCCCATAACATGCAGATGGCTGCTGGTGAGCAGTCTCACAGTAGCAGATTGGTCATCACTGGATAATCACACCATTGAGCTTGAATATTCTTTTTTTGCCACCTCCCTATAATGATATAGTGCAAAATACTAGAATAAACTTGCTTTACTATTAAAGTTATTATTAAAACAACAGGACTAATATGGAGAAACTACTGTCCAACAAAAGGCTTTAAAAATGGCACAGCACCATCATACTCTACTGTAGCATCGTCATTGCCCTTGAAAAATAGGGTATTTATGCACATCATCATGAATAAATAAAGTGATCATCTCAATCTCATCTCAATAAATTAAGATCTAAACAGCCAAACTGCTAAACAATGTATCCTCCTGTAGAGCTGTGCACTAGAGCAGCTTCAGCCCGAGAGAATGTATGTAGTGGACACATTCACTGAGGATTTAACCTCAACCAACTGTTCAAACAGAGTGACCACACTGTTGACATTTCCTGACCATGCAGTTGCTCTTGGTTAGAAACTACCATCTTTTAGAAATTATGGTTCTTTTATTTGACCACTTTATGCAAACCCTGTATGCGTTTGTAAGTGCGAGAGTGAGGGAGAAAGATACATTGAAACAACTAAAAATAACTTTAAAGTCCTCTGTGTTTTAGAGGGGTAACAGCTTTTAGGAGCTTAATTTCCAGTGGCATAAGAAAGTCATTCTCATACTGTGTTGACTGGAGACAGTGACTGGAAGAAGCGGGTATCATTCAAAAACTTATTCCACCAACAATATCAATTGTGCTCAGACTAGTCCAGAATATCTCTATAGCAAGCAAGAGAAACTTCAGCCATAAACTCTTTCCATGCACCCTCTGCAAGTCAAGTAAAAGTTGGCAGGACCAGATCACTGTCAGCTGGACCATGTATCAAAGAGGAGATACATATTGTACATTTTAAGGGTATATTTAAAGTCCATTAGAGGGGCTACGCATGGCATTACTCATAGAATTGGAGTTACTTAGATCCAAGTAACATTTTGGCATTATGACATTGAGATATGACCATGATGAAAAAATGGACGCTGACTCACTGCGACTTGTTTGCTATAAATTGCAACATATTTTCAACTGACATGGGAAAAGTATATAGTGACCACATTCTCATTTAAATGCAAATCTACAAGAAAAGGTTTGAGTGAATAATATGTAAGTGTACTATCGCGTGCATCATCACGTCAACACCACAACGCAGATCAATAATAAACCAGTCTATTCTGGTATTCAGTTTTCTAGGTCTCTCATTGGGGAAAAGAGAAAAGACAGTAAAATGGTAAACCATCACCTTTTGTTTTGGTGCTGTGTGAGATCTACTGTTATGCAATTCTTATGTAAACCTATTCATTCATGGATATAATTAAATGGCATTCATTAATACTGCAGGAAAGGAACAAAGTATGAATCACCGAAAGAGAAAAGGATAACAAGAAGTGAGTTGGGTCCTAAAATAAAAAAATCAACCAGTCTCCTAGCAACAAGAATGGATGGCAAGACTCAGAAGAACAGCCTAAGTCTTTGCCTCCCATAATCTGTGTGGACCACACACATTTACAACATGACACATCATAGAGAGGACTGCAATCAAAGGAGGCATTGCTTCAGCTGCTCTATGACAGGCCACAGTACTCATGTAGGTCTTCTGTGCTGGGATAGCGTGTCTATCAGGGACTATGGATCCATTTTATTTAATTCATCCAATTAGATTAAGTTTAAGTGATACTTTATTAATCCCGCAAGGGGAAATTACATTTTTCACTTTGTTGTAAGTTATTACACACCTTCATCTGCTTTTTGTTCTTAGAACATCTTGTCCTGATTTCTTTTTATACATGTTACAAATTATCCAAAACAAGAGGGATTCTAACTAAAGGTATTACAATGATAAGATAAAAGAATGTCAATGTAACTTTACTAAATCATGATCAAAACAAACTTACACCAGAATGAGGATACTTGGTAGTTATTGTAATTCAACAAAGATTACATCATACAGCAAGCTGGACTAATTATTGGAAAAAGAGCAAGTAATCGGACCCCGTGCGGTCAATCATCATCAAAAGATTACCCTCTATGAAAGCTCAGCTGTGGCCTTATTGCATGTGCCTTCCTCTGTAACCGGGGGGCCTAAGTACTTTAGTTGAGTTAAACATTATGCTTTTTAAACGGTCACCTGAATAATCCAAAATGCATACTTTAAAAATATTGCCTCCAGTTCATTGTGTAGCCATCACTCATCTTGGTCAGAATCCTCAACAACCAGGAATTCCCAAACATGAGCTTCAGAGGGGAAAACATGGCAGTATTGTACTATCCTGCTCTCTCACCCTTCTCCCATCCCTTACTAACTTCATATCTCATTTTCTGCTTCCTCTTCTCTGTCACAGTTAGGCCGAGTAGATCGGCAGTTGGCTGTTGCCAGGACTATGAGTTCAAGCCAGAGGAATTTCAGCCTGAAAGGCACCGAGTGAAAGTGACTGTCATCGGATGAGAAATGGAAAGATGAAAAAACTGCAGTTGACAACTGCATGCAGTATTAAAAAGCCCCACACAGCCAGAGCCACCCATGGCAAGAATGTCACACAAACATGCACATAAAGCCCGATTTTGATCTCGACACACATCAGAGCGAATTCAATAGGTCAAGACACTGCCAGACCCTCTTAGACGCAGCTGCTTTCTTTCCCCTGACATGACAGCGCACCAAGAGGTAGACATGTACAACACATAGTGACAGGCCCAAGGAGGGGATGCTAGCATGTTTTACTCATGCTGGCAAACCCCCCAAAAAAAAAAACACTGACATCAAATAAAACCAAATACACTCTTTTTTGGAAGACCTGCATATGTAAAAATGAACACACATACAATGTGTTTTCAGGCATGAGCGCAATCATTACATGCCTGTCTTGATCGCCAAGAGGCAGCCGCTTGTAATGTGGGGTTAATGAGCACCCCTCATATTCATGGCCATCGAGATGAATATTAGAAAGCAAAGTGGCCTCTGGTATAGAAGGAGTTCATCAGAACTCTGTGGAAAGTGATCCTGGAGAATTGCAAGATTCCCTTCAGAGAATGTTAGATTTCTCACTCTGTGTGTGTGGGGCCAATCACAGGTCATTTCAGAGAGGGAGAGAGAGAGGGAGGGAGGGAGAGAGAGAGAGAGAGAGAGAGAGAGAGAGAGAGAGAGAGAGAGAGAGAGAGAGAGAGAGAGAGAGAGAGAGAGAGAGAGAGAGAGAGAGAGAGAGAGAGAGAGAGAGAGAGAGAGCATTCATATTGGCTTTTCTGTGCGACAGAGGGGAAATCTGCAGGAAGAGGTCTCACTCTACTTCAAATCCTGGCGTTTTGCTTTCAACCCACCGCAGCTTTAAGAAGCACCACCTGCTCCACCCTGAGTTATTAGAGCAAAGATGATGTTTATACCAATACGACTTTTTGAAAAACGAAGCCTTTACTTATTTCCCCAAGGCACCTTTGGCTCACTCCTCTTCCTCTGGTTAATGAGTTCAAAGAATGCTTTATAAAACATTTACAGACACACAGAGGGGGGTCTCAAGTTCTACCACAGTTCTATATGACCTCAGGTTAATTCACCTAATTACTATACTTTGAATCTTACATCACACTTCTTTTTCTTGTTCCCCTTCTGTCTCCTTCCATTTTAAGCCCTCTCTCAACAGGAGAACCAGAAACCTTTTATCTCTACAAATGTCCCTCCTCAAAATGGAGTCATGCACACCCTTGACTTTGTTCCAGCAACAGTACTGATCCAAACACAAAGATTTATCAACATCTATCCAGAAAATGTTTGTGTCATAAAAAAGAGCTGCTGAATTTCAATGAATCCTTTAAGAATTTGGAAGAAGCTACCGACATCTCTAATCAGCCATCCGTCAACTTGATGAGGTTGATGGGAAGGATGCTTTGAAGTGCTCTCTCAGGATACCAAAAACCAGAAGAAGGGAGTGTTGGAGATAATGAAATGACTGTTGTTAATGGAACAGCCATTAGCGCTGGAATGTCAAGGCTGACTTGACAACACAGGCAACATCAAGATGAAAGATCAGACAGTTCAGGTCAAATTATTTGACTGCAGCGACCAGGGAGAAACTTGCCCTCTTTTGGCAATAGCGGTTAATAATTGTAAAGGGTTATACATTACTTAGAATGAAATCATGTATTCCCAAACAGGTCTGAGTAATATGGTGTAGTCCTTAATGTTTTTATAGCCTGCCCTTAGCCCTGCTCCACCTTTGACACAACTTTTGAATCTCTCCCTTGACACAGATGGAATCACCTTTGCTTAGAGTTTTTAACCAACAATATTTTATCTGATTTTCAATCAGGTTTTAGGAAAAAACAGCACAACTACAGCACCATTAACAGTAGTAAACGATTTTATCTAATCTTTAGACAACAAGCAACACTGTGCTGCCATTTGTATTGACTTGTCTAAGGCTTTTGATACTGTGGGTCATGTGATACTGAAACAAAGACTTGTTAGTAAAGGGCTGTCAGAGCAAAGTGGTTTGAAAATGATTTATCAGGCAGATGGTTTCACTTCTAGCTCCCTTAGTGTATCAAAGGTCGTGCCCCAGTGATCGGTCCTATGACCACTACTATTTTATTTATTTATTTATTTATTTATTTATATAAATAAAATATATATATATATATATATATATATATATATATATATATATATATATATATATATATATATATATATATATTTTTTTTTTAGTTAGTTATATTTTATTTCTGTGTCATGCCAAACATCTTGGCCCATCCCACATGGGATTACAAGACACCACAAATTCACTTATTTAACAAACATCTTCCCGTTGCATATACAAATCCTTCGAACAAATACATGAATACAAATATATAGACATACACATACATACATGTATATACACGTACACACATACCACACACAAACAACTAGTTCTCATCGACACTCGATAAAGAGCTTTTTTCCTCTTCTCCCAGGCTTTATCTAAATAATTAGCCAATCTATATGTTTCATATGTGAACAGCCATCTCAATCTTTGAGCATCATCCATATTTACCAAATCAATCTCTGCTTTTATCCTACAAAACAAACAAAAACAAAAAATCACGCTGCTCACAATAAAAAGGACAATAGAAAACAAAATGGAACTCATTTTCTACATCATTCAAACAGCACATAGGACAGATACGTTTTTCCTCTTCTACATTAACATATCGTCCTGTTTCAATAGTCAAAGGCAAAACACCAGATCTCACTTGAGCACATAAGGATCTTTGCCTTTTTGACAAATTATAACAACATAATTCTCAGTGCCATATTCTGGTTTTATCATTACAAAAATACGCAATTTTGGCTTAGCCCATATATCATCAGCCCACTGCTTTTTGTCTTTAGCAAACACAGATTCTTTAAACAAACCGATATTCAGCTTTTCATTATTAAGAAACAAATCCCCAAAACCATAATTACAAAACAATTTGCATATGTCGTTAGACCAAAGACCAAGAATGTGTTCATCCCAGAGAAATATTTTCCTTGACAACCTATTTGCGTCCATATCTAATAGACGATTCCATAACTGGGCCATACATATCTTCCAGCGAGCCTCACATGATTCCCATCCCATGTCTCCCACTATCGCCAATGTAGGGGTATACTTATGCACACCCAGAAAATATCTTATAGCACTATTTTGCACTAATTCACAATTAGATATATTCCTAAGTCCTCTAACACCCACAATATAATCAAGTATAGGGCACACACAGGCTTGAAACAATTTAGAATACGTTTGAAAACTTATGTCTTTCAGATTCCTGCTTTTACCAATAATTCCTCCCAAAGCTCTACGTGCTGAATCAGCAAGAACCTTAACACCATTTCTAAAATTCATATGTTCATCAATATAAAAACCTAGATATTTATGAGTCTACAAAGTTCAGCTTGTGTGACCCAATTTTAAACTCATAAGTGCTGCGAGTAGTTAAAGGTTTTCTAAAGTGAATTATTTCCGTTTTCTTTCTATTGATGAACAATCTCCATTTATTACACCTTTCATCAATATAAGAGAGCATGCGCTGCAGATTATCTTCAGATGGAGACAGTAGCACTATATCATCCGCGTACAAAAGAATACTTATTTCATTTCCACATCTTATCCCACAATTCAATGCTTTAATTTCCTTTGCCAAATCATTTATTTAAATTGCAAATAATGTGGGAGACAAAGCATCGCCCTGTTTTACCCCTGATGATGCTGGAAACCAGTTGGTATGGAGTTCATTCAATCTTACACATGCTATGGGCTTGTGATAAACAGACTTTAGTGCCATATAAAAATTTCCATTTACCCTATAAGCTTATATGCCAACAGATTGCTATTGATCATATCAAAAGCTTTGTGAAAATCGATAAAGCACGAATATGTTGGCATAAAAAAAAAATATATATATAAGGAGCTGTCAATCGATTAAAAAAATTAACTATTTAATTGCACAATTTGCTGTAATTAATCACGATTAATCTCTTTTTAAATTGAGACTGAAGCTTGTAATAATGGATATTTAAATGCTAAATCACTTAACTTTGCAAATATGAAGAAAAAAACAAACAAGGAAAGGTTCTGCTAAGTTCAGAATGTTTAACATCTTTCAGAACAACAGCAGCAACAATTTGGCTTATTTAGTCCTGCTGAAGGCTGCTGGAAACGGCTAGAAACTGTCTGACTTGAGGGCAGATTTTTGTCACCGTCCCCGGCTGCTGTCGCGAGGCGCAGTTCATCTCCAACGAGCCGAGAGTTCAGTTCATCTCCAACGAGCCGAGAGTTCAGTTCATCTCCAACGAGCCTATGTTCAGTCGCCGGCAGGGGAGTCGGGACTCACCCGGAAATGGCGAGCGGAATGAGGTGACTAGTCTCTCAAAATCTGACGAAAATCTTCTAAACTGACCTTTGTTGAGCTGAAATGAAGACAGATTCAGCAAATGCACTGCCTTTTTCTCGCTTAAAATGTTTTCAGAAACATGTTCAGTGAACTATTTTAGTACAATATGAGATCGTATTCTGAACGGCCGCCATGACAGTTTGGCTCTCAATATCCGGAGAAAACAAACCCATGTGACGCGTTCGTCCAATCAGCTGCCGGTTTTTATTACTTGGGCAACAATACAGAGTAACGCCGCCTGCTGTTATGTAGACATATTACGTTTCTCAGCCGCCACATGAAGTAAACAAACACAGCTGCGTTAATTTCGTAAATTTTTTTTAACGAGTTAAATATTAAAAAATTAACGCAAAAATTAACGCAAAAATTAACGCGTTAATTTTGACAGCCCTAATAAATTTTATATATATATATTAGGGCTGCGCGATATGGTTGAAAACTGTATCACGATATAAGTTTTTCATATCGGTCGATATCGATAATTATTGATATTTTTTATTACCTATTTCAAATAAGGACCAGGAGAAAAATATATTAAATTTAAACATTTTTATTTTAAACTTAACCCTGCTATGATTATAATCCCCTCAGTTGTAAAAGCAGAAATGTCAACACAACCATGGAAAACACTCAAATAATTAAAATAATTCAAATGTAAACAGGTCTAAAATCACAATGAACACTTAACAATTATCTCTTAACATTAAGGTGCAAAATTAAAGAATAAGTAAGAAGTGCTTAATAAAGTGTCATAAAATAGTGCAAAGTGTTAGCTAAATATAAGAAACCTGAGAAGGAACTATTTTCTGCAGGTTTAGTGCTAGGTTGGTAACCTGGCTTCTGGACAGTGCTCAGCATGTCTGCCTCCGTTATTTCTTTGTAGCGTTTAGTAAGGCGCTGATGCAGAGTACCTCTCCATGGTGCTCTGCTGCTTGTGCCGTGTTGCAGCTGCAGATGTTGTTGGACGTTGATGGCGAATACGGCTGTGCTCGAAAGTGTGAGCGCGGCTAAAGTGGTAAAACAAGTTTATGGTATTACCAGTGTTGGTCTGATTTATTACATTGGTCTGACTACGGTCAGACTTATAAAATCCCCAAAACTGCGATACTGACTTTTCCTGTTTTATCAACGATTTCCTCGCTCGCTGCGGCACTCACTTTCCACTCCATGCCGGTTCTGTTATTGAAGAACACGAGACAGCGATGTGGCGCAACCAAACTTGATACTGTTACATGATTGGCTCTTAGAGTGTCACTCCCCACGTTGCTAGGTTGCCAGAGAGTGAGGGCCTTTGTTCATGCAACCAAACTTGATTCACAACCTCTGGTTTCTTCTGATGAAGAAAAACAAGTTATCAAACGTTTTATCGACCGCATTTTCTATTGATATTGATTATGTTTCTATCGCGATACATATCGTTATCGTTTTATCGCCCAGCCCTAATATATATACATTTTTTTTTTTAACAGTTTGGGTGAAAATGTTTGCAACGCAAATTTCCACTTTAATGCAGATGACACTGTATTATCCTGCTCTGCATCGACACCAAACCATGCTTTTTGTCAGCTACAACTTGCTTTTAATATTGTACAGCGTACCCTGGACTATGGCGATGTTGTATAAAAGCATGCATCGTCAAAATGCCGTCACATGCTGGATACCGTCTACCATGGAGCACTGAGATTTATCACAAATCTCAAATCCCTTGCTCACCATTGTTCTTTGTATGCTCGGGTTGGATGGTCGGCCTTGTCTACCCGTAGACTTAACCACCAACATATTCTTATTCATAAGGCTGTTCTCGGACTGCTTTCTTCCTACCTACTTGTGACACGGTACACATTTAAAGTGATTCTAAAGGACTTGGATTCTGGCACATCTGGCTGTTGAGGTTTTGAATGTTGAAGAATGTTTTTGATTACTTATACGTCCATCATTTTGTGTCTTCATTTAAAAAAAAGATTTTTTATGTCTGAAAGCATGTAAATTGTGCTGCTGTCTGTCTTAACCAGGACACTCTTGAAAAAGACAGATGTAATCTAAATGAGACTTAAACAAAGGTTAAGTCTTAAATAAAGAAAACATTTGTTTATCATTTGGGATCCATGGGGTCACCAACCAACTTTTCTGTAAAACAACTTTACAGATCTCTTGGTCCAGCTATCAACTACATACAACATGGCTCTGGTCAATGACTTACTGAATGAATGCATAAATGAATAACACGTTACACAAGTCTGAGTAAGTGCGTTTGATTCTGAACAAAGTTGGAAGTTGAGCAGATTAATTTGAGCGGTCCCTGAGCTTGAAGGAATGCTGTCAAACAGCCAGTAACTGACTTCTGTTGGAGATAGAGCCTAGCTGGTGCGGCTGTTACCATGGCTGTTCTGCACGGGAGATAAGTCCAGGTCAGGAATGTCTCTAATCCTGGGCCAAGCAGGGACAGATGAAGGAAGATATGGAAGGATGTGAGAAGGCAGATAGTGATGAAGAAGAGAGAGGGACTGAATGACACAGACAGAAACAGGAAAGGAGTGATGAATGGGTGAGAACTGAGGGGGGTGAAAGGGAAAAGAGGGTGGGATGTAGGGAAACAGGAGCATAACAGAGGCAAAGAAGAAGGAAACAAAGGAGAGAACGGAATAGAGAAGGAAATGAGGTCAGCAAAATGAGAAACAAAACAATGAATAAGATAAAATGAATTATTATGTGCATCTGTGCAAGTATCAGTATACCTGTGTGAGTTTTGTAAACATATCAGATTGTGGACAGCTTTTTCAAAACACCAATTTGTTTTTTACCGGGGCAAATAACCCTGTCAGCTCACAGACAGCCTCCCCCTTTAATGGCAAAGCAATGTGACAATAGCCATGACAAGGGAGAAGGGGGCTTTGTAATGTCTCTCTTAGTTCAAAATGTGGGGTGTTATCAACTAAATTTGGTATCAATGTCTGATCTAATCAAATCCATCATGCAGAGAGAGGGATTTAGATGAAGCCTGACTGCTGAGACTAGCAATCTGCCTGGACTGAGCGGTCTGTTTTGAAGCATTTTGTGTTTGTTTGTGTGTGGGTGTGATTTGGGACAATATCGGAGGGGTAATGCGTCAGCTAAACTGGACCATGTATAGGAGTGTGTGCATGTGGGAATGTGTACATGCATAAGGTTTTTTTAGGACATACCAGGGGATAGCCTTATGCAAGTGTTTCATGGGAGAGAGAAGGATAGAGAGGGAGTAGTGAGGGGAAGAAAAAGGAGCGAGTTTGTTGTTTACATGTGCTGGCCGTTTACATCTCGGTTGGTCTTTGCACTTTTGGACCATAAGTCACACCACCTTGCAAGGCAAGTCAAAATGTGAAGTTCAAGCTTGTGAAAAGGAGAGCTGCTGATGTTGAGACTTCAGTAAAACCATCTTAAAGAGCACTATTTCCTCAGAAAGTAAAAGTAGATCTGATGGAAACAAACGTTTAACACACTGGTGTTCAGTAGATATTATTATTATTATTATTATTATTATTATTATTATTATTATTATTATTATTATTATCATCATCATCAACCAAGACACTGTTTCTGGAAAGAAGATATTGCTGCCAAATACTTTAAATGTATTTCTTTTCACAAACAAAATACCATTTACCTTTATTATGTTGGGGAGTAGGCAGAAATATCAGAGACCCATATCTCGAAGCTTCGGCCCTGGCACACCAAGCCGACGGCCAGGAACTAGTGGTGACAAAGGCCGTCTGTGGCGCCCTTGTCTTGGTCAAAAAGACCACAGCCGACGGCCAAGTACCACGTACGTTCTGCGCCTGCGTGAGAGGAAATTACTCTCCATACCAGCAGGCGGCGGTAATTTTTTTCCAACAACGGAAACCGGATATAACGTTGCTATGATACCCACAACAAACAGCATTTGCATGAGCAGCGGCAGAACCGAAAATAGCCCACGGCCCCTCTGCTTCACTCCCCGCCAGGAAGACAGCGGACACTGGGAGATGGCTAACCAGACTGTCCCTCTCCCGGCATGTCATCTCTTCTCCCTACTGTACGTACACACCGCCGCCGACTTGGGCGTCTAAAGATACCGGAAGTCATTAATTTTCAATGGAAGCTGGCTTCTCTCAGCTGCAAGGAGCGTCAAAACTGTCGGCGTCGCGTTTTGGGCGTTTTGAGCGTCAATCAGAAAGTTGAACTTTGGTCAACTTTATGGTAATGAGCTATGACGCGGTTCAGCGGCAAGCAGCGGCAAACGGCAGCAACCAATCGGAATATAGACGTCCTTCTCGCTGGCTGATTCTGGAGAAACATACGATGTAAACTTTTGTTCCTACCAAGACATTAGTTCCATGAAAATGGAGGGAAATCTCATAATCGCCGTTGCTGGGTTCCCCTATCATTTATGATGTAACGTTGTTTATGTATAGGGACCAGTTAACGTGCCGTCACATGGTCTCTAAACAGTCCGCTCACGGTGAAGTCCTGCACGGGTCAACAGCTGGCGGCTGCTCGCTCTGCCTGCATTCTGCTGCGGTTCAGCGGCTAACTGCTAACAGACACCGCTGTGACCAACAAACAATACAAATGATGTCCTTATATATGTCATTTATAAAAGGTTTCTAGTGTCAGTGTATTGGCCGTGCAGTGGCTGCTTGTGCTTTTTCTTCAATCGTGTGTTGCACATGATCGAAGAATGCTCCCACGTCAGAGCGGCCAAAGCGTCAAACAGCTTCCTCGGACTTTTTGACAAGCGTCCTCGACAGGGCGTCCAGAGCTTCTTTGCAGCTCAAGTCGGCGGCGGTGTGTACGTACAGCTACAGTGGGAGGGGAGCGACCAAACGTCTCGTTAGCTTGCTAATTCACCCACCCAACCTGCCTGCCTTCTTCATATACTGGTTACAGAAAATTTGCCAAAAACAAAACGGTCACTTATCTGGCAATAGCAATGTGCTTTCCTATGATGTGACAAGAGCATGTGAATTAAACATTAAGTTGTTAACATTTTACTAATTTACAGGCTGACCGGCTGCTAGTAAGCTAGCTTGCTTGCTAGCGGGCTAATTGTTTAGCGGTGCAGAGAGAGAGGCAGGTCTATTACGGTCTTTAAATATCTCGGTATAGGATATTAGTTTATTAATGCTAGTTTATTTTGTAATGTGTAGGTATGTAGAGATCTTTTAAAAGACATGTTATTGTTGAAATAAATATACCTACACAAGTAGTTATGTATATCTTGTTGTACGTTTGCCATCTTATGGTCAGAATGTACAAAAAAAATAGATATTCCAATTGTTCAAACCGGTGTGTTTTTTAAGAAGGAACATTCAAACGTCATTTTTGACCAAAAAAAATAAATAAATCAAAAGGAGCCTCGCGCTGTCAGTGTTTCTTTGTTTTCCTTAGTCTCATTTTCCAGCCAAACGGCCAATCGGATGAATTGGCTGTACGGCCAATCGGATGAATTGGCTGTACGGCCAATCGGATGAATTGGCTGTTCGGCCGACAGCCCTGTTGAATCGGCCGAAAATAGGCAGACGAAGGCCGACACGTGGCAACGGTGCGGGACACAACACACAAACTTGGACCGATGGCCGACAGTTGCCTTGGTGTGTAAAGTGGATGGATAGATACCACTAGAGGTAGTTCAGAAAAAAAATATATTTTGTAATTTGGGTAAACCAACCCTTTAAAAATGAAAAAGAGAAAAAATTTTGTAAATCCAACCTGCTGATGACAACTAGCCTCAAATGCACTGGGAGAAGAATGGATATAAGTGCAAAGCCAGTGTGAAGTAATGAGAGAAGCAGCTTCATTCTGCTGCTGAGAGAGTAAACGTGTCTCGCCAAGTCGAGCCGCCAAAAACGAAGTGTAAACACAGTCTTTTAGCTCTCAAGAGGCAAAAGATGATTACCTCATAATTAGGAGACCACAGAGGCGAGAGAAGCCCTACTGCCTCAGTGACAGAAAGAGAGATTGCAGGGTGGCGGCAGTACTAATGATGATGGGGAAGGGAAAAAGACTGCAGTTTATCCCAGCGGATACACAAAATTGCTGCAACTAGCAGAAATGTGTGGCACTTGGCTACAGCATTGGCAATGCTCTTCAAAATAAAAGATGAAGAGGGAATGCCTCATTTGATGGATGTCGTCTGCTGCAGAGATCTTTTTCTCAACGCATTAAGACCTCAACATCCATAGAGGCCTTCAACAAGTTTCTATTTCAGTAAAGCAGCACAGTGTTGCACATTTCAGTTCTACATTATGTGTCTATTTTTTTCCTGGCAGGCAATACTACCAAGTCTGTCAAATGATTTAATAATCAACCAGCTGATAAGTTAAACAAACACGGTAACCAATACAAGTGGCCGAATACAAACACTTTTGACTTTATGACGTAGCATTTACGACCTGCACTGACATATCTGTACCACAGTCCATAAAGGCTTGAAGTGAATGGAGGGGCCAGCTTTGCCACACGCCTATCTAATAAATCCTCACTCACTAATGTGATGACCATGGGGGAGGGCAATCTAATCCTATCCCAGTATCACCTACACATCTACTGGCCATCACTGAGAACAAATGAGACCGTGCTGAGTGCACAAGCTTAAGTCTTAAAAACTTTTCATACACTGATTACAGAAAGGTAAGGTAAACTACTGAGCAGAGGCTGGCAGACGTTTTATTATTTTACAGATAATCCCAAAAATATCTAAAAAAAATAAACATGGTGAAGTTAATAATGTTTTATAATACATCTTAAAAAGAAAACGCCTAAGCTGTTGCTCAACAGATGTTAAATGGGTGATAGTGTCAGCCTTAGAAAGCACTTGAGGTCAAAGGGAGGGCAGAGGGAGGACAAGATTAGTTGACATGGGTGGTAATTACTGTAAGTCACTTAAAGCGCTGTCATTCCCTGTCAGTCATCACTTTTTATTCACCAGGACACGCACACCACATGTAACAAATTAACACCATGCAAACAATGCAGAGTTCCAACTGCTCGTGGTCAGTCATGCTTCAACTCTTTGAAAGACTGCAAACGTCTGCCATAATCAACTATTATTTATTTTCTCCCCTCCATCTACATACAGTAACCTATTCTGTTACTCAGGTAATTTATTTTACCAAACTGCCAACAACATCTGGAGGCTTTTCTTTTTTCGACAATCTAACAACAAAAGCCATTTAGACCAATGCAAGTATTACTTTTAGGCGAGGTAGCAACCATTGTTACAACCAAGGACAAATTAACCTGATCTCAGAGAGGAATGCAGGCTACACAACAGTACCCTCTCTGAGGCAGCTGAATTCCTCTGTATCCTCGCAGACACACTGGCCCAGAACAAAGCTTTACCATCTGTTAATGAATTCCGTGGCCAGCAGTGCTTGCTGCTGCGGGCAGGTAATTAGTTTGAACAGTGGGAAAGATCAAAGACAACACTTCCTGTCTTGCCCTCTGGTTATGACCTCGCAAGGGGAAGTCACAGATTTCACCGGGTGAGAGAAGGAAAGCAACTGTATGAAGCTTAGCCAACAGGCACTAAATCATAGCCTAAGTCATTTCAGTTTGAATCACATACCCATTTGATTAAACAGAAAGTGGTTTACAAACTAAACAGCTTTGAGTGTCAATATTTACTTGGTTGCCACCAATGCCACATTTTTCCCTCATTCAGTTTTGTTTTCTTCTTGACATAAGTTGGTGAGTTTAATGGGAGTCTAAATGGACACTTATTCTTTTAAAGGCTGCAACAAAGAACAGGTTGAATAAGGCCACCATTTCATGGACGAGTTAAGACTATCACATACTGAGGGTTATCATCATGTGCGCAGCAGCTTCCCTTCCTCTCACAGTGCCAGTTGAAGCCCTTATCTGACAAAGTGGAGTCCAAAGAGGACAGCGAGAGATACCATATCTGTGTGTGTGCCAGTTTTATCTGATGATCCAAGTCACTACCCAGACAAGCTCTGCAACATGGTGGCTGGTAATTTCTCGATGCTGCCAAGTGTGGTTACGCAAACGCAGCACAACATGGTTCCTAACGGTGATGATGATGATGATGCAATGCCAAAGTACCTTTGAGAAGATACAAGGACAGTCACACTCCTATGGTCCAACTCTTCGGGACAAATCAGTCCGCTCCTCTCTCCAAATCAGAAATACTTAGGCTATGTATTGTACTGTTATCCCTCCTCTATTCCAAAAACAATACATGAAATATAAAAAAAAGAAATAAGGCACTGAGTCAAGAGTCAGACATTTAGGGTCTATATCCGTGTGCTTGGCAGGTCTATTCTCCACATTGACTGAAGGATTAAAAGCCCGTAGGATTTGGATGGCCTTGATTTTAGAGTACTGCTTAATTCTGCATGTAGCTCTCACAACATAATTCATTGTACATGAGTAATAATTGAGAAAGACCCTGTCAAAGGGACTGTAAATGTGCCTAATTCATCACGCGAACACTGGCTTAGCGAATGAGGACTAACTTCATAAAGTTACGTCTTTGTTTCTAGATGCTCCACCAGTGGCACTTTATATTTTATTAAATCTACTAGTCATTTCTTAGCTTCTTTATCACATTCTATATCACTAAAAAGGTCTTTTCAGATCTGGTCCAAATTATTTTCATACACAATCAACCAATCACATTATTCACATCAGCGAAGGTTTCAGGTGGATCGGTGAGCACTTTTATGCACCTTAGTACAACAGCAGCTATAATACTTAAGCATATGTACCAAAAAAGCTGCCTGAGGTCCCTTCTCTAATCAGGTGAAAGCGTCAAGACACCATAAAAATACATTTTAGATCAATTCTCTGTTACTACCCTTCACAAAGGTCCCCGTTCATCTCCATCACGATAAAGGGCTGCATGTGTTTCATTACCATTCATGTTTCATCTTTTCCACACCCTTAGATCCAAGTTTGTTTGGCAGAACCCCCTGCTACTACCACCCCCTGCCTTCCATCTTATCTGTCTTGGTGTTTGATCAAGCCCAACTTTATTACTGTCAAGGAGCTAGGAAATGGTGATGTGTGCCTCCACATGATGACAGAAAAGTGCTTCCTGGAATGGACCACACTTTGTGCCTGGCATGTGGACATCACATTCCTTATTCCACTCTCCCAGCATTCCAAGAGGAATACATCACCTGTTCACGTCTGCCAAGGACAAGACATACATCATGCTGACAGGACATAAGAGAGAGGGTGCATAGCAAACAAATGGTGCTGCCCTCAGTCCTGAACAAGCAGCCTTAAAAGGGAGGGAGAGTGCAGCTAAAACGCATTCAAGCAAATAAAGCATATTTGAATTTGAATCAGAGAAAGAGTGTGAAACTAAGAAGGAGAGAGGCCACTCAAGCTCAATGCGACTATTATCGCCATCACACCCCCAACCGGCCCCGTCAGACACCGCCTACCAAGAGTCTGGGTCTGCCGAGGTTTCTTCCTAAAAAGGGAGCTTTTCCTTGCCACTGTCGCAATAGCCACCGCTAATGCTTGCTCGCTAGTGTGGTCTAGACCTACTCGATCTGTAAAGTGTCTCGCGATAACTCGGTTATGATTTGATACTATAAATAAAATTGAATTGAATTCAAGCACATAGGACTAAAATGACGATGATTTCGACTATTCTTAAATTAGGTTACACCAGGTCATAACAAGTCAACAGCCAAGAGCTGAAGTCAAGGTAGAGCTAGCTACTTCACAGGCCCTGGTAGTAATTAATGAGTGATGAGATGTGAACATTGATGGTAATACCTTCTGTACACCCTCGACCTCCCTCTCTATAAATCATGGCAGTGAAAAATGAGATGGCAATCAATTGAGAGGCGAGTAGACTGCATGCTTCTGGGAAACGGTTCACTTTTGGTAGTCTCTTGGATTAGGCATCTACACAGCACACAAACACACTTCCTGTATAAGAAGACAAGAGTCTTTCATACAAATACACACATTTAATACAGCAGGCCTAAAAACATTCATAAAATGAATTTGGTTTACTTACAACTGATTAACATTTCAATAATCTAAAAGTAGAAAAGTTCGATGGTTTTATAGGACATTCATTCACACATAGCATCTCTTCTTCTACTAAAGTACATTGAAAAGTGACAGGACTAAAGGTGATGACATTCTGCACAGCTTGACTCAAACTAATTATGTTGTGGGTAAACAGGATTAGCTTCAAAATCAATAGGTCAGCCCCATGGGCCCATCTTTACTCAAAGTCAGAGTCAGCTTAGTCATTTTTGCATGACATGACACTGTTATGAATAACAATGCCGGCCATGTGATAGCCTGGCTGCTCAGTTATCTGCCTTCATGCATTTGTTTCCATAGCTATCCCTTACCATGAGCAGATTGTAATCCCCTGGCTCTATAGGAAACTGTGTATAATCTATTGAGATTATCCTTTTACCTCCTTAACACAAAGCTATAGACCATTAGACCTATAGGAGAAATAACACAGTAATCATCAGGCAGAAGCTGTATTATGCACATCTTCTGGTTGACGTAACTTATGCAGTTTGCTATTATTAAAGAACATCAAACATCCAACTATCATATAAATACGCAAACAAGCCATTCACCAAGAAGAAAACAACTGAAACCGCAAAAAATAGAACGGTAGATAAAACTCATCATTTTCTGTTCTATTGTCCATAATCATTATAAGAGACGAACATCAGCAGACAAATATATGAAAGGTGTTCCCATTCACAGCATGCAGAAGAGCTCATCTCAATCACTGTCAGTGGCTGATTGTGCCAGCATTTTTCTCTGTGGGATTCAACCCGTTTACAGCCTTGGAGACAAGACACGGGGAAAACGAACAGCCAGGTGTGAAATTCGCAACATAAGCTAACCTGACAACACAATGTATTGGAGATACACATATACTGGAAAACGTAGTCCAACAGCCAGTTCAATATTGCTTGTTTGATAGGCTACGATACATTATACTCTTGAGGAAAAGCTCACTGGCAAAAAATGCTGATATATAGATAATCTTATCTTCACTGTAAAGATGAATGGAAGAGAGAACATAAAATGAATAAGTTATAGGTGGAACTGAGTGACAGTAAGCACCATAGAGAGACCAAGAACAAGCTTAAGAGACTAATGCAACTTCAGGGATAAGGGAAACAGCATGAGGAACTTGAGTTAACTCTGCAAAAAGAGTTGCTGCTGGGCTCTCTCGTACCTAAAGGCCTCTCAACTGCTCCACCGCCTGTGATTTCACTTTCATACAGAAACTGGTCAAACACGTTTAAACAATGACCATTCCAAAATTATTGTGTGGTCATGTAAGTGTTATTTAGAGGCCTGCGTCGATAGAGCGCAAACATATAATCTGCGTGGAATGGTTTTGTGGTTTACCAGCCTCCTTCACGGCCTGCTGTATCATTCAGGACCACCTGCCGATGGTTTACTGGCAGAGCTGATTTATAAAGGATGGCAACTGAGCCTTCCAGAAAAAGCAATCTTTTCATAAACTGAAATCACAGAACTACTGCATCGCATTTTTGCAATGAAGGAAGCCAAACCCACTGCATAACAGAAACAGAATGAACATGGTAAACTAACAATTTGAACATTTTAAAACACAGAAATCACCAACATAAGACACATGATCTAACTTTTTTTTTTTTTCAAATGACACCTCAATTTCAGTCCAGAGAAAACACACTATCACAATGGGAATACTGCATCACCTCAGGTACCTTTATTTCACAGAAGCTCATTGGTCTATAGCCACCCTAAAAGGATAATGTATTGTAAACCAAGCAGATGGAAATAACACATAAAAGAAAAAACTGAATATCCCAACCATCACTCAGTGATTCACAAACATCTCCCGCAAGCCTATTTTTCAATCTAGCCAGAGGGCAGATAAAGGGCCATGACACAACCGCTGGGCAGAACAAGGCTGTCGTTATGTGAGTGGGGCCGAACATGGCCTACAGTTGTTGCGATGTGTACAGTGAGCAAAGGGTTAGTAGCAGAGGCAGTGAAGGAGCTTTCGGACTAGTTTTTCAGCATTTACTGAATCAGGCATTTCACCGTTTTAGTGCGATTTGATGTTTTTCCTCCCCTTCTCGTTTTCTTTACCAAGCAAATGACATGGGCTAAAAACCCCAATGCAACACAAACTTTTGTCAAACAGTGCCATTTGTAACTTTTTGTCAGACATATCCGATAAAATAGCAGTCTGAACATAGAACAAGACCTTTCAAAAAGAGTTGTAGTATGGCCACAAAATGTTTGGCTGGCTTGACGTTTTTATTTTTGTGACATTTTTGGAACACAAACTTCACCCATCATTTTCTCATACATGCACAGAACTGTCAGCGTCTGTCAGCTTTAGCATTTGTACTATATTCAAGTGCAACTTTTATCTAGAAGCAATCGGAACGAAAAATGTATGGCAAACTAGTGCGGTACTTACACATGCTATTTTGAGTGCATAGTGCAAACTGAGAAGTATGGCAAAATTCTGGCAATATGAGTGAATGGATGTTGTACTCTGCGAGTATACTATTTTTTTCCAAGCCGGCATATAATTTGGTAATGCTCCGCCGAGTTGCAATTCCCAATTAAAAAGAAGAAGCGGTCAAATGTTGCAATCATCATTTTAAGTGCATAACAGCCGTGTGCGATTTGAGAAAGCATTACCCTGTCGAAATGCAGGCACTACTCAAATTAAGTATATAGTGTACACAGTGTACTACATGTAAGTGTCCTAATGGAAGTACCTGAATTCATGCACAGTATAGAAAATATTCAGTTACTCAGAAAACAAGTTAGGCTACAAAATAAAGAGTAAAGGGCATTTAAAGTTAATGTGCAGGAACTCAGAGATCGGCCATCCTCCCCCAACGATTATCCTTTTCCCCAAGCTCTGTAAAGCCTGCGTCAAGTTGGCTAGCAGCCCTCTGCCAGGGGCTTTGGCCAATACCGAGGATTAAAACCCTGCAAGTCTATAAATACACCTAGCAGACCAACGTCAGCTTCCAGCCAGCTATTGCACTCACCTCTCACTGCTGGATGGCTGGCATGGGCTTTTCCTTTCCTGCTTCTCGCTTATTACTTTTACCCCTCTGTCTTTCACTTTCTCAGAAAGTCACTACTCTCTCTTTGTGTTCTTATTTTTCCCTGTAACTCACTCTCTGTTTCCCACTCTTCTGTCCCTCCTGCTTCCCTCAGCTCTCACTCTATCCATCTTGTACCCTCTCGCTTGGCAGGGCCTCTTAATTGGAAACAAGCTGTGAGAGGGCTTTCAGTTTGAGGTTAAAATCGCATCTGACCTGCCTCCTGCTGTATCTTTTCTTCTCTCCTTTGGCTGTATTACAGGCTTGTACACAGTGCACTGAGCGTGCAGATGTCTGAAGGACAGAGTGTGGTGAAGAGGGAAGAAAAACGTTGACTCTACCCACTGGCTGGAAACAACAGGGACTTGACAGGCAAACAAGCAAAATGGAGACCTGCTGTAGTTTACTTACAACACACAAATAAGTGGAATATTACATGACATGACATTTGTAATCCTCTAACGACATGCCCCATCAATCCAGACATTTCAACTAGGATGTGTAAATACGAACAAGGAGTCTCGCTACACCACACGTTCATTTTAGGATAAGAGAAAAAATTGCATTTCTTTAAACTAATCACAGTAGTTTTGTGCGGCGCTAAGCCCCATTTTCCACCACCTTTTCACGGTACGTCCCAGAAGCGTGCGTGAAGCAGCTCTCTGCTCCAGGTCTATTTTCACGCGAGCTGTGGGGCATTTGAACTGCCGGGCGGGAAGCGAAACAGCAGAGTATCCAGTCAATTTACCAAAAGACACCCCCCAATATTTTATTGTCTCCTCGACAACACCATGGATGACGAGAGATTCATCTCGGAGGTGGAAAAACATAGTTCGACACCACAGATCCTTTTAAAAACGACATAGACAGAAAAGAGAAAGCATGGAGTTTAATTGCAGGAGTGCTTGGAGTGAAAGGTAGATACTAGCTTAATAAACACGTGACCGTTTTTTCAAGCACTTGTAGAGACAATAAAATCTGCGAGTCGGGCGGGCAAGACGCTCTGCTCCCGGTGTGGTCTTGCGCCTGGCGGAGAACGGAACAAAACCGCGGCGCAGCCGGAACGCAGCACAGACAGACCCAGTGGAGAATCTGGGTAAGCTCCGGATGCAGCGACGGCGGCTCTGGAAAATAGTCTCGGGAAGAAACTTTTCCGGTGGAACAATTGCAACCCGCAAAAGAAAATGCCACATACAAAATTCAAGGAAGTTAACTGTTCACACAATACAGTAGCGTAAGCTATTTAAATTAGCTGGATACATGGTAAAACGTAACTTGCTCTAACCAGTGTACAGCGATGTGTACTTTGTCCATAGCAATCCTCATCAAAACGTGAGTAAATGCTGTAAACATATTCTTTGTAAATCTTTACAATCATTCCCCGAAAGAATCAAGCAGGCCTGCCTTGTTGCACAATCCAAGTTTTCTTTAAAAACTTGTAATTTTCAGCGTGAAGCTTGCTAGCTCAAAGTCTGTTGTTGTTTCCCTGAAGCTATGGGATTTTGAGAATGGCAACAAACAACACACTCCGTCGAAGCGGAGGGATGTGGCTGATGTCAGGCGATTATACTGTCAATTTACTTCCATTTATCCCCACATATCTAACGTACAGGTATGGGGAAGTGCCAATTCCAGAGAGAAAGAAAGAGAAACTAAAGTGTGTCATGCAATGCACTGTCCAGATGAATAATTAACTGATGTTCTTCCTTCAAACAGGCAACACATGTATACATTACACAGTGCATCAAAACCCATATAAAGTCAAACCAACATCTGGAGAATAAAGTCTAAACTATTACACAAAAATGACATGGCCATTACATGGTAATTATGGTGAGAGGCTGCATTCAGTCTTTCACAACTTCCTTGTTGTCAGTGGGAGAGGATAAGAGGGATTTGTTGCACAAAGGGCCACAGCCAGGCACAGAAACTATTACTTCCACCCAGTTAGACCACAGACTGTACTGTCTGACCCATAGGGCTGTGTAACGGGACAGTGCAACTCACTCACAATTATACAAGACAACCTGCATAGAGAGCTCAGTACTACCCACAGTATATTTGCATTTGAGCAAAATCTGAGGTTAAAATGTTGATTTCTGCTTCATGTAAATGAGATAATACTGAATGGAATAAGCATAAATGTAGTACATCTATAGCTTTATTAAAATATTTAACACATTTACAAATTGGCTAATGTCCACACCAGTCTAAATCTGTCCAACAAACAGCTGCTTAATCAAGGAGATATTTATAAGAGCTCAGACCATTTAATATCTTCCCCATTTGCAGCATGCTACAACCAGCCTACTTTAACTAGTGTGTTAAAAGTACAAGTCAGAGACACTTTTTATTTGGAAGAAAAACAAATATTGATCTCCTTGGCAACTGGTTTCCTTAACTACTGTTCCACAAATATCGTTGGCCCATCAAAGTCTCACCCCCTTGGATAACTCTGTACAGCTGGGTGCCAGGCCAGGGATATAGCACAGATCTGGGTATGATTATCAAGTGAAAATAATTCTGCTTTTGGGGACTTATGAATCGGTCCTGTCATGTTAACCATTTCCCCTCCCCAAAAAAAAGCAACAGGTATGACACCAAAAGTCCAGTGGAGGTAAAATTAGGCTATTATTACATACACATAAAAAAAGGTAAACTGCAATAGATAGTCCCAATAGCCTCAAACTGTGTTCTGCAAAATCACAGTACACTGCAAGATATTTTTACCAGATCCTGTCCAAACAAACATCTCATAAAAAATGTATAACTGGTTCAGAGATGAAATTTTCACTTTGCCTCTTTTATGTACACTACCCAAACAAATGTGTCTATTAGGCTGCATTCACACCAAATCAGGAGTTGTGGCGAAAACGCCAGCCCTCCCATTAAATTTAACATGGGTGGTGCGTTTAGGCTGAGGTGGTGGAGATGCCAGGGAAAAACGCAGTAGCCTGTGGTGAAAAGTTAAAAACAGAATCAATTTTGGGAGAAACGCAACCCCAACGTCACACTGCTGTGGCCAATCATGTAACCTTCCGATCAGACAAAACACAATGGAAACACAAATTTAAGTGACACTACCACACTCTCACACACGGCTTTATTCTATCTGCTAACATATTTTAATGGTGGAAAGTCCAAAGACAGACATTTAAGAATCATTGCCCTAGAACAAGGCATGTGGTGCATTAGATGCAACAGATCAGAAGTACCCACTATCAACACTTTACACTTCAGTGTAAACCTGCAGAAATCTGAGTTTGGTATTGTGATCTGAAAAAGACAAAAGATGTACTTCCCATGATGCGGACATTAACATGCCAAGAATATGTCCAGTTTGAGATTCAAACAACACAAGTGAGACTACTTCAGCAGGTGTTTAGGCTAACTGGATCATAATGTGAGCGAGAGCAGACTCCAATCCAGCTCTGTGTCATCTTTGTGTGGGCAATGTGTTTAGGTGAACAGTGTGGCTTCCCTCCGTGGCACCACTGTTCGGAGCAGCCGAGGTCTGCTGAAATCATGGCAGGCCTCGGCTGCTCAGAGCTCTGAGCGCTGTGGCCACGGCAGGAAGCCACACACCGTTCATCTGCACACAGTGCCTACACTGCCATGACACAGAGGTGGATTTAAATCACGAAATCACACTTTAAGTGCAAGAACTTTTTGTAAGCATATAAGTTTCAGTGACTATACAGAGGGCCACCAGCACAATGAGAAGGTAAAGTAAATTAATTTAACAGGAATTCTGCAGTGGACTGGGGATCAAGCCACTTACTGAGGATACTGATACTGCCTGAGAACCACTGAACATACTTTAGTGTAGCCATGCAATGAAGCTAAGCCGACGAGAGCTAGAGAGATACCCCAAGCCTGTTTCTCCCCCAATGCTACTTAATGACAGGAGGATTCATTTTTCCTTTGGGTTATGGCTCGGATGCCACCCGTCTCACTGTGTGAAATCACTCCCTGGCAGCGCTTGGCAGCAAGCAGAGAGCTGGCAGAGAGAGAGAGCAGATAGCTCATGTCTTAAGAGTGATATGGAGAATGTTATTCTGCTGAGCCAACGAATGAACCTCATAAGCTGATACCTACCTACACAGGCTGACACGAAGATGAGAATCCTCTGAGGATCAATGCTAAGCAAACACATTAGATATCATATGAAAACATATCCGAAGCAGTTTATGATTTGGCAACAGAAAGAAAACACCTTATTCTCACTGTAATCCATGTTGCAGCCAGGTTTTATAGCAGACCCCTTAACGTACATTGAACTCATCTTTTTCCCAAACTGAACTGACAATAATTCGGTAAAGAGTTTACATGGGGGTCAATCACAACAGGCCCCAAACAACGGAGGGGTCACGCAGGACACGAGATGGGGCCAGGGCATTCCTGGCTGATGCAGTTGGGTTTGTCTGGGAAATGACTGAGCAAACAGGGGCCAGAATGGCTTCCCCTTACTGGCACCAGCGCTTTGTCCCCACTAATCCACTCCAAAGAGCCACAGTCAAACACCCAGCGCCATACAGTCACCAGTAACAACACAGCACAGTCTGGGGGGACACGAAATGAATCCCACTGGCCAAAGTAGGGAGACAGACGCCAGTTTGCTCATCAGATTTGGGCACAGAAAACAGTATAGCTTAACTGTAGGACTGGGTGATGATCACAGAGCAACTTTTTGAGGTGATGGAGCCTGTGCAATATTGCCTTCTGCATGAATGAGGACTAGTTACAGGGACTATTAGGGACTTTATAACTTTTTAGCTTAGAGTTGTAGCAAATTTACCCATTTATCTGTGTGCATCTGCATCATGATAACTATTAGCTCAGTGTGTGCATTTTTGTATTGACAATTTCATTAGGGTCAGGACTCATAATACCCTGACAGGGCAATAAGGTGGAAATGTTGAGAGCATGAGAGCAGATTTATCCCCAACAGCAGGCAGTTTAGACAGATGGGGATATCAATTGAATTATGTTAATACAGTGGCTCTTGTGCCTGACATTAGAGCAAATCTACTTATCTGTGCCTCGTGATGAGTAATTTGGTAAATAAAGTCATATGATATGACGACTATTAAAAGCAACAAATCACTGTTGTCCACTAAAGCGTTTCTATTGCTGCTGAGTTAATTAGATGTGCAAAATGAAAAATTAAATCAGGGAAAAGCGGGACCTAGACTGCCCTCCGACCAAGATGCATTTATAAATATGTGTACTGCCTCATCTCTGGGAAGTTTAATGAGTAATACAGCCCTAAACAAAAACAGGAAAGCAAAAAATTCAACAACAGCATGGCAACACTATAATGTATGATCCAAAAACTGAAAAATATTTACCAGTGTAATGAATGGGTGCTGTAGGAACATGGCTCTGATCAGAGCCATGCCAAATTTATATATAGCACTGTGTGAGTTGACTAGGCATGGGCCGCTATAAGATTCTGACGGTATGAAAACCTTCAGCAAAAATATCCCGGTTTCACGGTATTGCAATTAGAGCTTTAAAAATGTATTATTTTCAAAAATCTGGGTAAAAAAAAAAAAATGTAAATACAAATTCCATTGAACATAATGTATTTTATTTTTAAACACACTGCACACTGGCAGGAAGATGGATTTCAAAACTGCACTTCCTGTCCCTGACAACTCATAATAAACAGCTCATACCACAGGAACGGTATGATGGAAAATTTTAGTGGTTTTGAAACTGTGACTTTTTCAAACCGCGGTATACCTTGAAACCGGTAACTGGCCCATGTCTAGAATTGACTATAGTATCCAATGGTTACAGAGCCCATCTTAAAAATCTAAGGCTCAATCCAAGGAGGATTTCTGTTAAAACATTCATGACATTAAACACTTACCTTGTCATTACCAAGGATAGGTAGAGTGGCTTAGAGTGTGAGCTGAAGCAGTAAAACATCATGTAAAATACTGACAAAACATTAGGACAAGATGAAGAGACAAGCCAGAGTGGGAGAAAAAAAAACACCCATACAGAAAAGTATGGTGTAAATTAAAAAAGGAAAGACATTCTTTCTGTAAAGTTAACAACTGGATAGTACTTACTTGTCATACTCTGCGTTGTCTTTATCACAGCGTGCGTCTTTGTGCTTCTGCCAGTCCTTCCCATGCTTACAGGTGGTGAGGAGGACCACATCCTCTGAGTTATGGACGTGATATAAAGCATTCCTAGTGTCTGAACCTATTCCTGTGAGGTACCTCTTCCCCTTAAAAACAAGCATGTACTTCCTATAAGGGGGAATGGTGTTATGTTTCAGGTAGCCCCTTTCCCCTCCTGTCCTAGGGTGGTCTTTAGAGAAAAGAGGGATAGAAACGTCAAAGTTGGGCCTAAAGTTCTCAGTGCTGATGCTGGCCTTGGCCAACATGGCGAGGCCGATGTCAAAGCCAAGGTCTTCTGTGTAGTCTGGCCAGGTGCCGGAGTATAAGTTGAATATGATGTGGTTTTTGCCCCCATTCCACAGGTGAAGGCTCTGGACTTTTGCTTTCAAATTGTGTACATACTGGGGTGAAAGCTGGTCCCGGTCCAGAGTGTCCAAACTCAGGACAAAAAGGCATGCCTGTCCTGGGTCAGGTGTATATAACATGGATCCTTCGATAGAGGATAATATGTTCTGATAACTCTCGGACATCTTCTCCCCTTTCTGCTGGGGGTAGACGTAAACTTTAAATCCATTCCTCTGACACAGGGAGAAATCAAAGCAGGACTCCATTCTGCAGCGTTTTCCAGTGTAAACGCCTGAGTTAGCGTCCCTCTTCTGTCTGGGAGATATGTGTTCATTGGGACTATCGCTCTGGTCATGCTCCCAGGGGCTGAACGGCTGCAAGGACGCCGAGAAGCGACGCCACCGCGCCCCGGGATGATAACCGGCGAGACTGCGGTCATCACGCCGGCTGGGACCCTTTCTGGATAGCGGGACTTGGATCCCTCCAAAACAAAACAACAGAATGAGACAAGCACCGGCGGAGAACAGAGTTAAGTACCGTTTTTTGGCCTGCATGTGTCCTACGATCTGGGATAAGATAACTGGCGATAAATCCAAGAAGTCCCCAAGTTTTGGTTTCACCACCTCCTGCGGGAACGCTCCGCCATCTTCCCCTGGGCTGCAAGGGTTGTGCGCTCACGTCTCCCACCTTCTGCTTCAGATGCCTTTCACAAGTCCGGGAACTGATCCAAAGCATGTGGGCGATTTATAATGTGCATCCACCTCGCCTCCTCGTCAATAGTTGTATCGACTAACTGACATCAGTTTATCCTATACAACAGAGTGACCCGATCCACTTAAAAATGAGGATCTCACATTAAAGTGGCACCCTACTTTTCTTTGAATAACATTACCTATACTACTTTGCAAAAAACGTTCATTTTCACCACAGAGTGCTCATGTTTAACTAACTAGAACCAAACGGTAACTAATAACAACATTGCACAATGAGTACAAACTTGAGTAACGTTAAAGCAGCAGTGCGTGCAAGACTTGTTGCCTGAACAGTTAATAACTATTGTCCCTACTGATTTTAGCAACCAAGCGGGCACTGAATCCCTAAACATCCAACATACCCAGTTTGAGACGTTGCCATAGTTGTTCACTTAGCCAATGTACCGAAAGATAACTCTAACTGTTTGCTGAATCTATACAGAGAATTTCTCCATCCGATTTAGCTAGCTAGCACGCTAACAGACTGGCTAGTTTCTGAAAACATTCCCAGTTAGCTTGTAAGCTAAGCGGTTACATCAAAGTAGCTTTAACGCTGGTTGGAAGTAAAGACGGGCAAGCAGTCGGTCTTCTTCCTCTAAAAACAATGTCTCTTCATTTATCCACAACTTGTCCTTAGCTCCTTCCACAAAGCAGACAGGATAATTTATCCGTAAATGTCTCCAGTCGTGTAAAGTGTTTAAGTGGTGGCTCACGCACAAAAACAAGAGGTGCTGTGGAGACTGCAAGCCAAGCGGGCAGAGACGGCAGCGGCAATCCCACCAGAACGACGGCTGATGATGTGACGTTCTTCCACAGCGCACGGTGCGTTGCCATTGGTCCGCGTCACATCCGAGGCGGGCGGGGCTTTCAGTGCACCCATTCACATCCAGAGAACCGAACAGGGAAGGGACTGATTTACAACAGGGAATTATGATCTGACATATGTGGTTGGTTTGCTTGTGGTTTAATGATAAAATTGAAAAGTATTTCTAGATGCAGATTTTTTGGCAGTCCATGATAGTTAAGTGGGGAGCCATCAGAAGTCGACTTTTAATGTATATAATAACTATAGCCAACTACATTACATTAAAATACATCGACTACAGTAATAATCTCACCTCAATGTCCAGTTAATAGCTGCCTTGGAGCTTTAGATCATATCACACAATCTTCGTGAGCAGATGGAGTTTGCGCAGTTATAGCCCAACTTTCCTTTTTTGCAATTGAAAGATATTCTCATGCATATTGTCAAGAATGAACTCTTACATAAATTTGTCATCCAAAATTTAAAAAAAATCAGTGTAAATTGAATTGCTCTACTATAATACGCATATGTTTATGTTGCTTTTGAGGTTAACTATGGGTAACTGCAGGAAGTGCCTTACAAACACACAGGCTACACTTCTAAGGAATAGTATAGGCCTACTGGTTATTTTTCATATAAGGTAGGTGTGTATAGTAAAACATTTTTTAGGTATTACTTTAACCTAAATTCAAACAGCCATATGGAGCCAACTGGAGAAGAGGGTGTCAAAAGTGTTGTGCATAATGATGCAGGACATACAAACAATTGTGTCTAGCTGTCTCATACTACTGTATTCCAGTGCTTGTTGTTTATTGTTTGGTTTGTTTTACTTCTAAGGCAGATGACTATAAGCAGTTGCAGCACAACCCTTTACTGTACAGTCAGCATCAACTATCCAGGCAGAGGACTGGTGGCCTGAGACAAAGAGATTTAGGTTTCCCTGTAATAAGAAGTGATTCTGCAGCTGAGAGATTGGCTATGTATGTTGAAAAAAAAAAACAGGATATCTACAACATTTGGGTATTGGATTCTGAGACCTTCTGATGCTTTCCTGGTTCTTCATCAGCATGTTTGGCCTGCTGAAGTGCCCTTGAGCAAAACACTGGATCCCTGAGTCATACCAGTGTTGCTCTTTAGCTGAACATGAACTCTGACCCTTCTGTTGGCAGGGTTACGCAAGAAGAGAAATTCATAAATGTCAGCCTAAATAGAAAAACAATGATAGAAAACATTAGGTAAGAATAGTTTGCACTGAGAGGAATTGTACCAGTGAATGAAAACCAGCAGGACAATGGCACTACAGTGTATTAGCCAGGTCTTTTCTGGCATGTAGTAAGCCATGATGTGTTTTCACAGCTGCTGTGGTCTGAAAGACTACAAGTGATTTTGCAGAAGCGGGGAAAGAGCAAGGAGGAATGTGAAGCTGCGTTCCTCAGGAGCTGTGGACCAGCTATCTGCACTGCCTCAGTTTCCCATGGACCACTGATCAAAGACAGGGAGGGATATGATGGCCACCTCCTCATTCTTTACCTCCTCCCTTTCTCTTTGTCTCTCCTCTTTCGGTCTCACTCACCCCACTCCTGCCTTTTCCCTCTCTTACTCTCTATCATCCCCTCTGCTGCTTTCTGGCATTCTTTCCATCTCTTCTCTCTTTCATCCCTTTAACTAATTTACGAGGGGGGGTGCCGCTGGTGACTGATGTGAATAGATAGATGTTCCTCAGCTTTTGCCACTAGAATGATCAGATGTGCTTTGTTTATATGTCACTGGATTTTAATTCAAGCTCTTTAAAGTGGTCTATCCATGTGTAATTGTGACAGTCCCTCACTTTACAGTAGGGAATTTATTTTTGCACTTCCAGTAGGCTTATTTGGATGCCTCACTTCAAAACCAACGTGATGACAGTGTAAGGACAAATCAACAAAAATGTAGACAATTGGATTCAATGGGGGAAAAAAAACATTTAAAAAACATCTGTGGGGTTCTGCTTTTGTCTAACTATTATCTGCAGCTTAATGAGACTGTGGAGATGCTGTCTCCCTGCTGTTGCATTGTGTTTGCTGAGCTGAGCACTGGCCAGATTTAGAGCAGCAGGGTGACTGAGCCAGAGCAGCACTCCCACTGTGTAATACACGCAACCATGCCAATATCTAATTTGGATGCACCCAGGTCAGCATAGTTTTCCCAGACAGCCAGTGTGTCAGCCAGCCAAGCAACTAAACAGCCAAATGGAGATTTATGATTTCCTTCTGAGTAGGTTTTGAGGTCATTTATTTTTGTATATAACTGCAATGCATTGCAAAATTCCACTCACATATTCAGATAAAAATATGAATGTATGGTATGTAAAAGGGCCGTGCAGACATATGTTTACTAGACACAATGCAGGCAGACAGTCAATTGTGTATGAATGCTATGTATGTGTGTGGTTCTTTCATAGAGCACAGCCTTGGATGTGGTAATTTAATGTTCCCTACTGACGGAGCCTCATCCATCCGTATTGATGCTGAAATGTACAAATCCCATTTTAAGTGTATCAGGACTCATACATTCATGTGACAAATGAAAGTGTCAGTGTCCCGATGCGGAGAGGGCCAGTAGGATCACCCTCAAGGATTTAAGTGGAGGGCTACCATGCATGTATTATATAAACAGGATTGATATACTGTAAATCTGGTAACAAGTAAAGTGGGAACAAGTCATGGAAATGAATATTTTCTCAAGTCACAGTCCAGTAGCCTCCCAAAATTGTTTTTATTTAAGGAATAGTTTGAAATTTGAGAGAAAATGCACTTATTAACGTTCTTGCTGAAAGTGAGATTATAAAATCTATACCACTCTCATGTTTATGCATTAAACATAAAGCTGCAGCAGCCAATTAGCTTTGTTCAGCCCACAACCCCCCATAACTTGTTGTTTTAACACTTTATTGGTCCACGGTTTATGTAGGCCTACGGATTTAACAAACTAGGTAGAAAGTGTTAAATGTTGTTATGTTTGGATCATAGACTGTACATATGATTTGGACAGAGCCAGTTCTTTCCCCCTTTTTTCAGTTGTTGTGCTAAGCTAACCAACTTCTGGCTGTCACTTCACATTTAACGGACAGATAGAGTGACACAATCTTATCATCAGACCCTCAACAAGTGTATTTCCCACAACAACAATTCATTAAAATGTGCCTTTTACTGATTTCAAAGACAGGCTCTGAGATCTGGCTCATTTACAGTTGCTTTGCTATTGATTAACGAGCATTGTCCCTGTTAAATAAATATGTAAATGAATTCAAAGAAAGAGTGATGATTGCTGCCAGTCATCAATGTCAATAGAGTTGTTCTAAATTAATAAATTCTCACCTTATAAGGTGAACTTTATGTAGATTATAATTGTGATTACTGGTCATTTCAGGGATCAGAGGGTAAAATATTACATAGTAGAATTTAGTAATTCAATAAGGCTTTGAGGTCAAAACAGGATGGTTGCAAATTCATCTACATGAATGTATCACATTTAGCTTACTTAACCAGTAAGCTAAATACTTTGCCTCTTATAAACAATATTCTAAAGCTATGCTAACAGCTTTGAACTAAATGCTAATGCCAGCATATCAATATGCTCACAAGGACAATGCTAACATGCTGGTATTTGGCAAGTATACTGTTTACTGTGTTTACCATCTTAGTTTAGTTTGTTAGCATGTGCTAATATTAGCACTAAAGACAAAAGTATAGCTGATGATGTAAATGCCATTATTTTGAAGATATTTGGTCATAAATTATTAGGGAAATTACAAATTTGACTGACTGGTGTAATCACATGAAGGGGATCAACAAAATAAGTAGGATTCTTCCTCTGGGGACCATGAATGTCTGTACTATTGGATGGATTGCCATCCAATAGTTTTTGAGATATTATAGTCTTAGTGTCTCACTTTGAATTTCATTATAACATATCTACAAAAATGCCAATAAGGGTCACAATAAAAGGTTGACTAAATTAGATTTTGAAAGGCTGCTACTCTTGCTAGCAATAATTAATGTGATGTCCTACAGTCATAAGCAGCCCTTTAAAGCTCCCACACACTATTATAACCCTGTTAAATCATTCTTGGTTATGAAAAGAATACAAAGACATCATTGGGCAGAAAGTGATACAGAATATTTGTTATTTTCCTTTTTCATTTGCATCCAGTAGTTTTGTTAACATATGATTATTTGCATTCACATTACTCTATATTCATCTGTGAAGAAGTTGATTTCAGGATCACATTCAAGAGGGACAGAGATATATACATCTATGATGTTGTTTAATGTAGAGAATAACTACAGATTTCATCATTTATGTGTTATTCGTAATCAAAACTGTGTTAGAAACAGTATGCAAGAGATTTGTGTATTGTGTTGATCAATTCCTATTTTTCTTCCTCTTCTACTTTCTCTGTACTTAGAAGAAAAGGATTGTGACTAAATGAGAAGAACAGAGAAATACACAACCAGCTGGCGGAGTGTTTGTGTGTGCGTGTGTGTGTGTGTGTGTGTGTGTGTGTGTGTGTGTGTGTGTGTGTGTGTGTGTGTCTAAGTGCAATCATGCACGGCAACTTGTGTGTGTTGGAACATCTCAATCACAAAGCAGAGATCATGCATGGCGACTTGTGTGTGTTGGAACATCTCAATCACTAAGCAGAGATCAGGTTCAATTACACATGCAATAACTTTTAGGTCTCCATAGGCCTAGAAACCATTTGTATGCTAATAAGTATGACAGCAGTAATGACTTGCAATAAACCACAATCAGTCTTTGCTATTTGTCCTGAAACCACTTGTTAGACTCAAATCTCCTTGTGGGAAGTGTATCAGCATCGAGCATTGGTGAGCATTGGTAATAACCCTTCTCCTTTCTTGTCTTTCTGCAGTGTGTGAAAGTGTTGTATTTGCGTTTTAGCTTTGTACTCTGTGGGGAAATTGAACATTCTTTTACGGTGTCAAGTGAAGTCAGTCTAATTTATTTGGGCCAAAATTACAAATTTATCTTAGAGGTCTTTAAAATCTAAACAATATACCCTCCACCCTCAGACCCTTCGGATAGGGAAAAGGGACGAACCTCAAGAAAAAAAGCAGAGGAAGGGTTAATCGCTCTTCCAGGATGGACAGACATATAGGTGTCATATGTATAGAACAGAAGTAGTAGTGAAAAACAAAATGATGGGTGAACTTAGATTCCAGTCGAAAAGTGTTTTAGCCATGCTAGCGGCTTGGCTTTAGCGATGGCAGTGCTGGCCTGTCGGTCGGTCCACCTCTTTAATCCAGACTGAAATATCAACAACAATTGGATGGATTGCAAATACATTTTGTACAGATATTCATGCTCTCCAGAGGATGAATCCAAATGACCTCGGTAAATTTTCCACAAGGTTGACATTTGTGGTTTTGAATAAGCAACTGTCATTTGCCATTAAATGTGGTACAGACATTTATGTTTGTCTCAGTAAAGTTTTAACCAAACCTGCAAAACTAATGACATTCTTATCAGCCTCTTTCCAATCAGCAAGTGTTAGCATGCTAACACGCTAACCTAAAATGGTAACCATGAAGATGGTAAACACTACACTTGCATTGTCATTGTCAGCATGTTGGTGTTAGCATTTAGCATGGTTTTAGGCTCTAATCTCTGGCTCCAACATTTGTTCCTCTTCAGTTATGTATCATAAATTATAAAGGTCAGCACTCTGAGCACATGTAATTTATAGAATATTGCTTGATATGCAATCATACATACTCTTCAACATGATGGAGCTTAATTCAATTCCTATAACAATATCAAAAGAAAAACAACACAGTTAATCACATAAGCGTTATTAAATACCAGCCATACATGGCAGCTAATTTGAGCAGTAATTAGATTTGATACATGTCTGTGAAATATTTCCTGAAATGAGAGCAGTGAGACAGAAAGTGTAGGGCATGGATGGAGTATGTAGCCTGTCTTATTCCAATGAGAGGAGCCTGCTGCGTGCAGTTCTCCCTTCAAGGGCCTGAAAAAGATCAATGAGGAAGAATAGCAGTGGGACTGGACTACAAATTGAGCAGCCTTTAATCACCTCACACAGTTCACAGCGGTGTGAAAGTTCCTGTCATGAAAAGGTTTAATCACTAGTCAAGCTTAATAGAGTCAACTTGCTGCTAATAAAGGGCACACAGGGCCTAAGGAAACACATGTACACAGGCGTGCGTTTGCTAATGCACCTAGGCACACACACACACACACACACACACACACACACACACACACACACACACACATGCACACATACACACACACACACACACACACACACACACACACACACACACACACTACGTGGATGCCCTTGTATTTGTGCATTCACATCATTTTTAGAATACATGCACACACAGGACTTTAATATCATCCACTTATGGCTGCTGAATACTCATAATAACCTCCAGTTATTAAAACTCAGAGTCAGTCTTTCATGAAAATGTTATCTAAAGTCCTTAATTTGGGGAGTTTGTTAGCACACAGAGTAGCTCACAGGTAAGAGGCAATCTTCATTTGTCAGCCAACTCAAGCGTTTCACTGACGAATGATAATTACCTGACCCAAGAGTCAATGGCCGCCAGGCTACTCAGGGAGGCCGAACTGAGATCTGTCAGTGTTCTTAATGGGCAGAGGGTCATTTGGTCACTGTTCAGTCAACGGTTAAATGAATATATGTGTTTGGCATACTTCCCTATGGATTGCACTGTTGCTGTGTGTATATATTTGGTGCCCTGAACCTGCATAGCATTGTATTCATCACAAACAATTTAGTATTTTGCAATAAAAACAATTCTCAAATGAGATTCTTCAAGGACCACTCACGATAACAAGAAGAGAAAATCCTTAAGGCACCAGAAGGTTAATAAAGAAGTTGTGTAGTGAGAGACCTCATAAGTGCAAACCTTTCATGATGCTTCCCAGGAAACCCATATAGCTGACCCAGGTGCCGCTGAGAATGTGACCTTGGTGTGATGGTAAACGGGTAATAAATCCAGCGGCCGCAGGACACAGTGTGTAGTTTGTGGACGGCCGGGTCAACGAGGAGGCGAGCTATGAATCCAAATTGCACCTGTCTGTCTTTCTCCCTTGTCCCCTCTATAAAATGAATTGAAGTAATGGTGCTCCAGCGGCCTGGCGAGATACGAAGCACGTTATTCAGGACGTTACAGTAATCGCAGCTCACCTTGCCATATGGCACACCCTCTGTCTCCCAGTTCCTTGTTAATCACCACTCTTTACTAATGACTAAAGGAAATGTGTTATGAAGATAATCTGTAAAAAAAAATACTCTGAAGCAGAGAATCATTTGCATATCAAAGATAAAATGCAATTAAAATAATGCAGCAGTGGTGTATGAAAAGATAGTGTAGCATATGAACATTGACTGATGAGGACAGACAATCTGCTACAGCACACCGAGACATTAACTGGTTCAGGATTGAGATGAAACCTCGCTCTGCCACACAGATATGTGGCAGGTCAAACAAACAGCTCTCTCCATCTGACTGTTATTAACCTCTGGCTCACACTGCTTAGAGAAGTGCCTGCCAGCCTGTTAGACTTATTGGCAATAAAAGTCCAATTCAATCAGAATTTAAAGGAAACATGAGGGCTAAGGCTTATTCATCCACGTTGACCACATGTTGGTCGTCAGTTTTTTCAGCCGTGTCAGACACAGTGGGTGGTAGACTCCAGTATTTACAAGCAAGGTCCATTATTTCTCCAGCAAAATTGATTTTCATTGTATAGATGTTTTAAATAATGAATGGTTTGCTGTTAAAGTGACCACAAAGTCCCTTCAGAGGCCTCCAAGAAAACCTGTCAGCTGAAGGCTACAGGCTGTTACATATCTTAGCTGTGGATTTATCTCTGTGGTTTTACACAGTAGGCTAGGTTGGTTTAATTTCAGTTCAGGCTTATTCTCACTAGTCGATGACTGCAAATCACTGCATCCCTGTGGAGCCAGAAATCTGCACTCACAGACCGTCAGTGGAGCAGCAGTGAGAGAGATAAACTGAAGCTATAGTGGATCTCTGTCGCCATCTAGAGAAACATGTACCCATAACTGAGTTTCAGGACTTGAGTGCATCGCAAAATCCGAGTTCCGAGTACAAATGGCACGCACTAACCCACTAAACTCAGCACCTGACCCATTTTGTCTTTGCTGAATGTAGTTTACAGTGATTCAGACTAATATAAATATATATGATTTACATTAGCAGGTTGCATCACTGCGAGTCAAGTCACATCAAACGGTTTATTGGGATATGATCGTTTAAAATAAGGAAATAAAAACACCAAATTCCAAAATATAGAACATTTTGGTGGTGAGTGGGCCATACTTGTTACCGCTCTCCTCCGGCGCGCTGAGGGAACAGAATCAAACACACCCAGTGGAGTCATGTGGTTGGTCATGAGGAAGTAAACAGGGAAGAGAAGATCTAAACGATCTAAACAGGCAAGTCTTTTTTTCTACAATCTAGGACTTTTAAAATATGTCGGGCTATATAAATTAAATTACCAAGACCTAAACGAGTTAGTTTACCACGATTTGTTTGCATCTTTTCATGTGCTGTCGTCTGCAGCATCAAGGCGAACGGTAATCAAAGTAGCTAGCTAGCAGACTAGCCTATATATATATATATGCTAAGGTTAGCATGCCCCTAATAACTAACGTCACATTCCTCAAATTGTTCCATTCAACGTTTAACAACCAGTCTATTAACAGCTAAATGAGTGCTTGGTAATGCGTGTTGATGTGTCTTCAAGAAACATGGGACTTCGAAACCTTGGTGTTCAAATGTTACCAACACAGACATTATAGGACTGACATTAGAATTAGTCAAAATTATTGCAGTGCATTAGAGTAATTTAAATGCTTGTCGCACTTTATTTCCGGTGAGAAAACCTCCATCCTCCCTCAAAGTACTCTGCTAATAGTACTAGACATTTGCTAGGTGATACTAATGTAATAACCACCACTTGGGAGAATGCTCTTTTAATTTGCCTCTTTCAGGAGGAGTCATAAGCAGAACCAGTCGGGCATTCATTGTCTTGCTCAAAGACACTTCAGCAGGGCAGATGACAAAAATAAAAACGGCATCAAAAAGTCTTTTGAACTACCTGTTTTCTTTCTCTTTTTTTTTCCCAGCTGGAGTATTCAAGCAGTCAGTCAAGAGGTCAAGGGGTGGCTGTTTTGTGCATCCTCCTCTTCCTCCAGCCGCTATGGTGGACTTCCTGGCGGAGAACAACCTGTGTGGCCAGGCCATCCTCAGGATAGTTTCTAGAGGAAATGCCATCATTGCAGAGCTCTTGCGCCTCTCTGACTTCATCCCTGCAGTTTTCAGGCTCAAGGACAAAAGCGAGCAGCAGAAATACGGAGACATTATTTGTGACTTCAGCTACTTTAAGGTATGGATTTCATCAGGTCAGCAGTTCTAAGACATGTTTAGCCTTGGGCGATTAGTTATAGTCTCACCCTTGGGCCAAAGCTTAACATACAAGCTACATTAAAACCTATTTGTACATGTATATTTTGTAGACCTAAGGAAACTGGGCTGCTGTATTGTTTTCGTAGAGCTCAGGACAAAAACAGTTTAGCTCTGAAAATAAATGCCTTAGTGGAACAGCTCTTCAACCCTGTCCCCATTATTAGGAGTGGTGTGTACCTTTTTTTTATTGGGACAAAAGTATAGATTGAGTATTGATTGGTCTTGTTGTAAGATATTGCTTCTTCGCCAGGGTCCTGAGTATTACGAGGGGAAGCTGGAAGCCAAACCTGAGCTCCAAGACTTGGATGAAGAGTTTCGAGAGAACAACATTGAGATTCTGTCGAGGTTCTATCTGGCATTTGAGAGTGTCCACAAATATATAGTGGATCTTAACAGGTAAGACAGGACTGGGCTATTTAGTTTTTTTTTTTCCAGTTCACATTAAGTTCAGTAAATTTAGTAGTAAAAGTTCTTCAGAAAAGGATAACATGTTTTGAGCTGTCCTATTGAAATAAACAGCTAAAACAGAGTCCCTGAACCCACACACCCTTCCTCTTCATCGCCGTTTTAAACCACAAAACACGATGAAGACTATTTTACAAGTTGGTATTCTATCATTCTCTCCTCTCTTCAGATATTTGGATGACCTAAATGAGGGTGTTTATATTCAGCAGACTCTGGAGACAGTGCTTCTAAATGAGGATGGGAAACAGCTTTTAGTAAGTAACAGAAATGGATACCAGTTTTAGTGTTGTAACATTACAGGAGCAAGCTAACATAACATCTTCTAAATATCTGTTTGTGATGAGTTCATATCAGAATGAATTGGCTGTGTCACTGATTTGCTGATTGATTTATTTTCATCAGTTACTAGGGCTGGCCGATATGGAGAAAATCAAATATCACAATATTGTTGACCAAATATATCGATACCGCAACAATATTATAGTGTTGACTATTGGTGCTTTCACAAAATATTTACACAATGAGATTTTTGATAAATAATATGCTGTCAATATATTGCCCAGCTCTATCAGTTGCACATTAAAACTAACCAAAAAGACACCACTGAAGTTGATTGTGTCTGTTTTTTTTCCCCCACCCAGTGCGAGGCTCTCTACCTTTATGGAGTCATGTTGCTGGTTATTGACCAAAAGATTGAAGGGGAGGTCAGAGAGAGGATGCTGGTTTCCTACTATAGATACAGGTGCGCTTGTGACTCACGCACCCACACACATTCACATTCATTGCTCAATGCACTTCTTAGGCAGAGCGCTCGCTCACAGCTAAATTGAGTCACGTTACTTGACTCATACGTGTATCCTTAAAATATTAGACAGAGTGAACATTATAGGTGGTGTACCTGATCTCTTTTTCTCACTCTCCTTCTCAGTTGCAATATCATCGCTTTATGTAAATATGCTTGAAATGTGATATAGTGAAAATGTGGATGCACTTGTGGATTTCACATCAAAATATTAGTTTCTATAGAAACATAACTCTTACATGTTCATATTTGAATGACATATTAAAATCTCATCTTGTCAGTTACAATAACAGCAATGTCAGGTGTGCAGATAATACAGAAACAGAAGCATGCTGAGTTGAACTAAATTTGAACATTTGAATTCATTATGGCTAAATGATTTCATATTCAGATTATGCTATAACTTTTGTCCTCACTTGACTCAGTCTTTAAATTGTCTCCCATTATTTAATTGTTTCACATTTTCTTCAGTGCTGCCCGTTCGTCAGCCGACTCCAACCTGGATGACATCTGCAAGCTCCTGCGCAGTACGGGCTACTCCAGTCAGCCAGGAGCCAAACGGCCAGCCAACTACCCAGAGAGCTACTTCCAGAGAGTTCCCATCAGTGCCTCCTTTATCAGTATGGTTCATGGCAGGCTGCGCTCGGACGACATATACAACCAAGTGAGAAACATTTGGTCGAACATCTTTTTGAACTTTTGGTAAACCAAAATGACAGATTTTGTCCTTTCTGATTAGAGTTAAGTTTTCCCTCGTTTGAATTTTATGAGACTGTTACAACTTGAGTGGACATATATTGTGTCAAATGTCCTGGGGCTGGACCTAAAAAAATCACATTTCTCTTCCTGTCCATCAGGTGTCTGCGTACCCTCTACCAGAGCATCGTAGCACAGCGCTGGCTAACCAGGCAGCCATGCTGTATGTCTGCCTCTACTTCAGCCCTTCTATACTGCACACCCAGCAGGCCAAGATGAGGGAGATAGTGGACAAGTACTTCCCTGACAACTGGGTAAGACATTTGTTGTAGGGTGAGATTGTTCACTGGTCACTGCACCAATGGCGTCATGTCACAGTCAATGTTTTGGCATTCACTGTGATCTGTGTTGGCATTCTATCGTGCTTTGTCTCAGTTTTTTTTATTGTGAATGTACTGAAGTGTCTGTGTGTGTGTCTGTCTGAAGGTTATCAGTATCTACATGGGGATTACTGTGAACCTGGTGGAGGCCTGGGAACCATACAAAGCTGCCAAGACTGCGCTCAACTACACCCTTGACTCTGCTAACATCAAAGAGCAGGTATTAAAAATGTTTTATTGGCTTCATTGTCACACAGACCTCAGCATTGCCAATGTGTCTTTCAGTGTGGCACCCTTATTGTATGCAGGTACTGATAACTGCATCTAAAGAATTTGCAAGTCATCCAAGTCGACTGTACAGGATCTCAATTGATACACAAGGTTATTAATCTAATCAGTCAGTTAGAAGGCTTTTGTAAACTTGTCTTTAAAAGTTTGGTAAAAGATAGTGAATGTACACAAGCTCAAATTGACGTACGGGTACTAACAAAGATGTGCAGCGTCGTAGTCAGGAAAAACTGCAGCCGTAGCAGGGGGTGGCAACTGACTAATCCTTGTTTAGTGGGTCATCTGCAGACATTGCCATGCTTCCTTAAGGCCATGAATGAATGATTTAGTTATCATCCAAGATGAAAGATACTTTTAACCATATACCCCCCCAACCAACACGGCCACCATCACTGTATGTTTAGGCCACGCGATACGCAGCTAGAACGGAGAGCCTGAGGCCTCAGGTGCAGCAGCTGCTAAAAGAAGGTTTCCTCAGGGAGGAGATCATCCTGGACAACATTCCCAAACTACTCAACTGTCTGAGGGACTGCAATGTTGCTATCCGCTGGCTGATGCTGCACTCCGCAGAGTCAGGTGAGAATACTGGGCAGATTTTTCCTTTAGAACACAGGTGGAATACATAATGTCTCTTGTAATGCTTTAAATTACTTCAGAATAATTGTAAATGGGCAAGGTCAACGAATAGAAAGAAATTGATGTTTTTTTTTCTTTCTTTAATTAGCCTGATCCTCATTTTTGCCCGCTCTGTGTAAGATGTATGTATCCGTAGAAAAATAGCAAAGACAACTAAATTAATTGGCCATGAGATAAACAATGTGACTATCGCTTAGCTGTTGTTTCAGGACAGGACAGTGCTGTTTGTTGTGTGTGCGCCTGTAGGTGTGGCGCTGTACGTAGCGCTACAACGGAGACGGGGAGAGCGATAAACAGACAGGCAGACTGCTTTTGACAGAGAATCGTTTTAAATTCACACGTTCTTATCTGAGTGCTGTAATTAATACATGTATTGCAAAATAGCCTATAGACCATGATTTATTAAGAGAAACCAAGCAATTCTATGTAAAATCAGACATTCAGCACCCCCAAATAGCCCGAATGGAAGGATCCTTTGTTTCATAATCACATTTTCCCACCACTGTGACGATTCGACTGTTGATACAGGCTCCTTAGATCGGATTGCCGATTAGTCAATTATTCGGGATCACCCCTAATAACAATAGGTCTTTCATTTACAATGAACGAATGAAAATGAATTAATGAATGAGTTATTTTCTTACAGCCTACGATCCAAACAACAAGCGACTGCGTCAGATCAAAGACCAAGTTCTCAGCGACTCCAAGTACAACCCCAAGATCCTGTTCCAGCTGCTGCTAGACACTGCTCAGTTTGAGTTCACACTCAAAGAGGTGAGAGTGTCTCTTCAATACTACATAATATGAATGAAAACATGGAAAAACAAGGAGCCAATTGTCATTAATACTGTGGGAGATGCTAAACAAAGGAGGATGGACTCTGGGTTATTAAGTTGCTTTCAAACAAATTGGTCTCTTCCCTTTTTTTTAGCTGGAGTGAAAGTGTGAAATGAATACCAGAATAATCCATGATCCAGCCAACTGTGTTTCTCATTAGGTGTGTCTGCTCTGTTGTCTATTAGCATAGACAGCATATGGCTATCCAGTCTGTCATTTGGAGAGGACACAAATGTAATGTTCTCATTACACATCTCCTCTGACTAATCCCTCCACATTGACTCAGCGGCTGTGCTGTCCCTCTTCCAGATGTTCAAGCAGATGCTGTCAGAGAAGCAGATCAAATGGGAGAGCTTTAAGAAGGAGGGATCAGAGAGAATGACTGAGTTGGCCGAAGTCTTCTCTGGCGTCAAACCTCTTACCAGGGTGGAGAAAAATGGTGAGTTACACTGTGAGTGTGGACAAGGTGAAAGGATTACACACACAGCGATGCAGGGGTGCTGACTGTTTCATGCTTTGAATGTCATAGATTATTTCAGTGGAACACAAATGCTTAAATGCGTTTGAGCTTGAAGCTGTTCAGAGAAAAATGTTGAGGCAGAGAAGAAACATAGTGGGAAAATGAATTAAGGACACACATGCAGGGGGAGGCGGATTAAATTCACATCAGTCATACTTACTTCTGTCGTTGTGACTGTAGCTCGAGTAGCAGAGACCCATTTTCCTTAACCACCACTTGTAAAAAAAAAACTACTTTGATAACATTCTTTCTCCTCACAGAGAACTTACAGGCCTGGTTCCGAGAAATCTCAAAGCAGATTGAGTCTTTGAACTATGAGGACTCCACAGCTGCTGGGAGGAAGACAGTTCAGCTCATACAGGCTCTTGTTGAGGTGAGCAAGATAAAGACATTTCATCCTGGCTTCACATTTTCACATTAAACTGACAGTGTTGGTCATTAAGATTTTTTTCTATAGGGCTGGGCAATATATCGATATTATGTCGACATCGATAATATGAGGCTAGATATCGTCTTACATTTTGGATATCGTAATATCGTGATATGACATATGTGTTGTCTTTTCCTGGTTTTAAAGGCTGCATTACAGTGAAGTGATGTCATTTTCTGGACTTACCGGACTTACTTACTGTTTTATTATTTGCCTTTACCCACCTAGTCATGGTATCCACATTATTGATGATTATTTATCAAAACTCTCATTGTGTAAATATTTTGTGAAAGCACCAATAGTCAAGCCTACAATATCGCTACAATATCAACATCGATGTATTTGGTCAAGAATATCGTGATATTTGATTTTCTCCCTATCATCCAGCTCTAATTTTCTAAAACTTCATTGGAGTCTTTAGACCTTATAATTTGACAACATTAGACGAATAATGTTGTACTATTTAGTTTGATTGCCTTAGCTTCATGCGTATAACTACAAAGCGAATCCAGTAACAATGTATGCAAACGGTAGCTAGTGTTTCCACTATGTTGATTTGACCATGGCGGCCCCGCCATGGCAACATTTCTGCCACCCACGGTATCAGAAATAGCTGCATTGTTAGAGTGCATGTCGGAGAATACACCGAGCAAGCACACGCGTCACTCGGCAGAAAACAGGAGAAAGGAAAAAGAGACGTTGTCCGGATGATAAGCCAGTTGAGATTGTGTGTGTACGTTCTTGAGAACTGTAAGTCTTATAACTTATGTTGTCAGTTCATTTAAGCCTGGTGTTGCAAATTTAAATTAAGTTAACTGGTGATTTTTGTTGTTTGTGTGCTGAAGTAGTTACACTGCATTAAGATAATGTAATTATTAGCGGGTTTATTGTTATATGCTACAGAATGCTTAGCCTATATGTCAAGATCAAAGTTGGCCTATATAGTAACTCAAAAAATACAGTTCAATCACAACTAAAAATATGCCTCATTGTGTGTGTGATTAGAGGTGAAAAAATTTGTTTGTGTTGCAGCGCAGCGTCAGTTCTATTTCATGGGGGTGGGGGGGGGGACCTGCCCCCACTGCTAAAAAAAAATCCTAAAGGAAACACTGGTAGCAGAACAAAGAGACAAAAATAACTGCCATGAAATGCATATAAATAGAGACTCGTCGGAATACATAGAAGTGTCTCGTTGGCTCAGTGGTTTGTAATGCCATCATTTGCTCCTGTCTGTCCTGCCACGCTCTGTTGTAAAATAAGAAATGTTACACATGATTTTCACAAAAATCACTTCTGTCATTGATAACTGTTTCCACAATTAGCTAGTTCAGTTGGTTCAGTCTTCTGAGCCAGCACCAAATGATCCTCATGAGCCAGAAATTGAATGAACGCCAATGGAGAATGAGACTGCCAAGCGAGTGCCTACAATCCTTGGATACAGATACGTGAATGTGGTGTCGTTTGTTTGGTCTTCAGGTCCAGGAGTTTCACCAGTTGGAGTCTAACCTACAGGTCTGCCAGTTCCTGGCTGACACCAGGAAGTTTCTGCACCAAATGATCCGCACCATCAACATCAAAGAAGAAGTCCTCATTACTATGCAGATAGTTGGAGACCTGTCGTACGCGTGGCAGATAATTGACAGGTACTGACTTACCGATAAACATTAAAGCCATACAAAAAATACTGGTAAAGAAGAAGATGGTAAAGCAAACATAAATAAACTGAAAATGAATCTTTGATGAGGCAGTTGCGACGCAGTTTAGTTGAAAGCCATATTTAGTAACTCATTTTCTGGCATATTTTGATTTTCACTGTCATTCACATTATTTTCTGTTAGAAGCGCCTCAATAACATGGAGATAGTAACAGATGTTTCTTTCACATTGTCAGCCGAAGACAGGGAGACACTCTGCCAGCCTTTTTTTTTTTTTTTTTTAAATATATAAACCACAGACCACAGTGCTGCAGTTATCTTGACTTATTTAGCTTAGCTGTGTTTAGTTTTTGTCTGTACAGCAGAATTCACCTGTTCTTTCGGGCTTTACGTTTTATTCTGCAGCTTCACATTAATGATGCAGGAGAGCATCCGAGTCAACCCATCCATGGTCACCAAACTGAGAGCTACATTTCTGAAGGTGAGGACTAGGCCCACATGCTCACACAAAGACCAAAAGAATAATAACAATTGAAAAATGATTCCCGTAACTTTAAGAATTCTTGTGTGTTTGTGTGTGTGAGCAGCTGGCATCTGCGTTGGACCTTCCGTTGCTGCGAATCAACCAGGCCAACAGCGCGGACCTGCTGAGTGTTTCACAGTTCTACTCTGGAGAGTTGGTGGCTTATGTCAGAAAGGTACACTACATTAAAGTCACGTTTTCACCTGTGATCTTATAAAGTTATGTAGCAGAGAGGACGTCCGTCTTTGACATTTCCTGCGGCACTCACAAAGGAACACTTCGCTTTCCAAAATGGTTTCACAACTTTAACAGAAGAGCCCTGCATGCTGTAAATTATTTTTCAGTAGCCGCAGTAAACACCCGCAGTCATGATTAATGTTTCTCCAACCATCTGTTTGGCAAATTTACCCCAAAAACAGCCACTTAGTAGATGTGTACCTAAAGCTGCTCTCTTACCTTCTGGTTTCATCAGACACATGCCATATTACTTTATGTTAGAGGATTTGCTCCCACTAGCTGTACATAAGATTTTTCATCCACAGCATCGTGGACCATCTGCTTTTGAAGACTAATCTCCACTCTTCTGTCTTAACAAAAAAACCCTCAAAGGTATTAAGAGATGAAAGATTATTTTGATTCTTGTTTGCAGGTGCTGCAGATCATCCCAGAGAGTATGTTCACCTCTCTGGCCAAGATCATCAAGCTTCAGATCCATGACATCATGGAGGTGCCCACGCGGCTAGATAAGGACAAGCTAAAGGACTACTCCCAGCTCGGGGCTCGCTATGAAGTAAAACAACTGTTCACTTCACAATGTGCATGTAGCTCCTGGAGTGTTGTTCAGAATGTGATTGAAGTAATGGAAATAATCCTTTGATAATATATGACATGAAAAGCAGAAACAGAGGCCTAGTCTATTGTATTTGATTCGGAGGTAATCATACTAGCTGGCATTTCTGAACATTTTTAACTCATTTACAGCTTTTGATGCAATTACAAATTCGAAAAGAAGGTTCAGAGACTTACTAAACTAGAATTTGCTGTTATTGAGAATTTTGAAATTTTGTCAAATGTCTTGAAATCCAACGTGATTAATATACTTTTGACTAGAATTTCAATTTTAACCTTTAAACAAAACCGCCTGGCAGATGTCTTTGTACAGTATGTAGTTCAAGTACAATGTCTGTTGGCATTCATCTCTCTTTATGCAAATTATTGTAGAATATTCTTTAGCGTATCCTAATACTTTGACATTGCAATGATTTAATTTGATTCTATCTGTCATTTGTGTGCCTAAACATCCTTCTTCTTCACGTGTTAACAGGTGGCTAAGCTCACCCATGACATCTCCATTTTCACTGAGGGGATCCTGATGATGAAGACCACTCTTGTTGGGATCATTAAGGTAAAATTTCTTACTTTGGCATGATGATAGAATAGTAAAACACATTTGTTCCAACATGCAGGCAGGAATATGGTGTGTCTTCATCAGCCACAGTGCAGTTGAAGAATAAGTTACTGTAGTTGATTTTACTTTACTAACGCACTGTGACGCTTTAGGTGGATCCTAAGCAGCTTCTGGAGGATGGCATCAGGAAGGAGCTGGTGAAGAGGGTGGCTTATGCTCTGCACAAGGGATTGATCTTCAACCCCAAGGCTAAGGTCCGACTTCAGATCGGCTATCTGTTGATCGCTGAATATTTTTATCTTTATATTTTACAGTGCGTTATTGTGTAACATCAAATCACTGAATTAGTAATAGAAGTGGAGGAGTTTCTCCAGGACACAAGACCAAAACAGTAAACCATTTACAATTACAGGTTTTGCCCGGAATACAACTTAGAACATCTTTTTACTGGCTCATGTATTTAAAAAAAAAAAAAAAAAAAAAAAAAATAGTGATCTGATGTACATGTCCTCTCACCCTGTGAGAATCAAGGATAACAGCAGTGAGAACTTTTAAATATGAGACTAAACAGAAATCTTCTACTCTCTCAGCCTAGTGAGCTGATGCCCAAGTTGAAGGAGATGGCGGCCACCATGGATGGGTTCTACAGGTCGTTTGAGTACATCCAGGACTACGTCAGCATTTACGGCCTTAAAATCTGGCAGGAGGAGGTGTCCCGTATCATCAACTACAATGTGGAACAGGAATGCAACAGCTTCCTCAGGGCCAAGGTCAGGCTCAATGCAGTCACATGCTTTTTTACAGTTTCTGATCCCATCCCTGAATAGTGCACCGACATCAGTTTGTCCCTCTGTAATCAATAAGAAATGCTCTGGTTGTTTGTCTATTTGTCAGTAACGGGAGTTGATTGATCGTTTTTCTTTTTTCCTTGCTTCCGATCAGATCCAGGACTGGCAGAGTGTGCACCAGTCCACCCACATCCCCATCCCAAAGTTTCCCTCAGTGGATGAGTCTGCCACCTTCATCGGGCGTCTCTGCAGAGAGATCCTCCGGATCACTGATCCCAAGTATGTCTCCTCAAATATAACAGTGGAACTGCTTTGGTCATATCTGTAGATGCTGAATCATGCAGTCTTTATAAGCTCCCTAGTCTGGATTAGAGGTAGACCGATTAATCGGTTTTGCCGATTAATCGGCACCGATAGTTGATTGGTGGAACTATTGTTATCGGCAAAAATCCATACCGATAGTTTTCCTGGTTGCGTCCGTTGCTGGAGCGGCTGAGAAGTGCGCGCTGTAATTCATTACACAGTACGCGAGAGCTGAGAAGGGTCTGCTGGCATCATGCATTACAATAGCGGCCTCTAGAGGGTCTTTCTAGTCTTTACAGGTGATCTTCTATCCAGCCTGGAACTTGTGCCTTTTTTCGGGGTTGTTGAGCATTAAATCCAAACTGTTACATCCAAGATTTATCCACTTGAGGGCCATAATTCATCACGTTTTTGGTCATTTCTGCCGCTAACTCCGTGCTACCCATAGACAGTAGGTGCTACCGACAAGGGAATCTCCCATGATGCCTTTGTTTATGTTTTCAACCAATGGGAAGGAAGGTCCGTCACACATTACGCCTTATATGGACATCCAAGCGAGAACAACGAGGATAGTGGGAAAGATAGATCCCTCCAGGTCAGAGATCGTCTGTTACTGTTTTTATTTGTTATTTATTACTTTTTGTTTCAGTTTGAATGAATGTCTTTTATTGACTTCAATATTTATATTTATTTCATTTAGCATGTTTTCATGGTTCAATACAGTTTTTTTGTTTTTATAATAAAGTTCAGCACTGTTTTACTTGGAGTGTCATGTTTGTTTTTATCAAGTATCAATTGTAAATACTATAGGTTGATTAATCGGTTATCGGCAAATACGGCCCAACCTAGCTACGATATCGGTAAAATCCACTATCACTAGTACATTTCCAGGATTATTGCTTGGCATCGATGCCCCTCACCTTCCACTCTCTGCGTGTTGCTCTTCGCTTCGGGAAACAACAACAAACTTTGAGTTAGAAAGCTAAGCTACACGCTGAAAATGGCACGTTTTGAAGAAAGTTTAGTTTGTGCAATAAGGCAGGCCTGCTTGGTTATTTCGGGGAACAATTGTAAAGATTTGCAAGGAATATGTTTAAGGCATTTACCCTCTAACTGGGATGTCTTGGGAACGATTGGCCGGGATTTGCTATGGACAAAATACCCACGGCGATACATTGGTAAGAGCAAATTACATTTAAACATGTATCATGTATAATTTAAATGGCTTACGTTACTGTATTGTGTGAAAAGTTAACCAAGTTACTATCTTATGTGCCGTTTTCTTTTGCGTTGTGCCAATGTTCCACCAAGTTCCTTACCGAGAATATTCTGCAGTGCCACGGTCGCTGCGTCCGGAACTTAAGGCCGGCCAAGACTATTGTTATTTGTTTAAAGAAATGCAAACAACCCAGAGTGTTTTTTTTTTTTCATATCCCAGAATGTATGTGTGGTGTAGCCCGACCTTACTCCACAGCGCTGTGGAGATCTGGGTCTGGGCTCTGGCAATGTGAGACTATAAGCTCCCTGACAAACATTGGTCCTTTCCACAGGGTAACGTGCTACATCGACCAGTTAAACACCTGGTACGACCTGAGGAGCCACCAGGAGGTTACCAACAACAGGCTGTTCTCTGAGATCCAGAACACCCTGGGTACATTTGGCCTCAATGGACTAGACCGCCTGCTCTGCTTCATGATTGTCAAGGAACTTCAGGTAATTAGCATACAGTATAAAAAAGTCTCAAATAAAGCTACCATAAGGCTCTAATTGGTGAAAAAAAAATTAATGAATTCAGGTCTATAAGGGCCTTTATGGTATATTTAATGCTCATAGTAGGCATACCTGAATATATTTGCACTGTTAGCAACCTGTTTCTCCCATCAGAACTTCCTGATATTGATTCAGAGGACCATCCTGAAGGACAAAGCTGTGGTGGATGTTTTCAAAGCCATGCTCGGGGCTGTCAACCCAGTCCAGGGTATTGTGGGTAGGTATTCATTTAGGAAATCCTACAATCTGCCAGGAACTTTTTATTCCTTATTGATATTTCTTTTGTGTAACAGGTAATGCCAGCAAAGTGTATGCGAATGCTGTGGCCAAAACCCAGAAGATGTGGGGTGCATACCTGGAGGCCATCATGAAGGTACTGGTCCATGATATTCTCTAATGTTGTGAATAGAAAATATGTTTTGATAAATTGAAACTGATGTTCCGGGGATGTGCATTCTGTGAAGATAAAACCTTTAATGCATCTTTAATAAACCCCTCCATTCTGTATTTTTATGCCACTAAATCACATCTGCCAATGCCAATAAAGACATGATGCTGTAAAAATAATATTGAATAAATGTTTGTTGTAGGTTGGTCAGATGCAGATTCTCAGACAGCAGATTGCTAATGAGCTGAACTACTCCTGCAAGTTTGACTCCAAACACCTGGGTGCTGCCCTGGAAAACATCAACAAGTCAGTCAAGTCTCACCACCTCTCTAATATAACTGTAATTGTGTAATTATTACCATAGTGTTGAGGGGAAAGTATTGCTTTGTTTCAGTATCATAAAGAGATATGTGTTTATATTTATTTAGACTCATGATACATGTATATATACAATAATTATTAAAAAACTTTTGCAATGTTTTTTGGTAGTACTAGTAGAATATTAATGACTCGATGTTAATGCTCTTGCTGATGAAGAAAATATGTGATGTGACTTAGAATTTTAAGCACAATTACTAGTTGATACCTGATTATTGCTCTCATTTTAAATTTGTCTTTAAACTCTTGTCTTCATCTACAAAACGTCATCTTTTTTTGTGCCCTTGCCAGGTCTCTGCTGGCAGACATTGAAGCTCACTACCAGGATCCATCCCTACCCTACCCTAAAGAGGACAACCCTCTTTTGTATGATATCACTGCCTACCTGGAGGCTGCCGGCATTCACAACCCACTCAACAAGGTCTAGAGATTATGGCCGTTGCTTTCCACACAATGTGATCAGTGTTGACAGATTGATTTTCAGAAAAGTTTTCTGTTCTGTGTGGTTATGCATTTCAAAACGCTTTGACCCTTTACACGTTTGTTTCTCACAGATCTACATCACCACAAAGCGCCTACCTTACTTCCCCATCATCAACTTCCTGTTTATTATTGCTCAGCTGCCCAAACTTCAGTACAACAAAAACCAAGGCAAATGTTTTTTTATTTGACTATATTACAGCTTTTATCGTACTGTTGTTGGTGAGTTATTAAGTTGTATAATTGTGAGTGCAATAGGTCAGACCAGTGGCATAACCACATGGTATAACATCCATTAACGGCTGCTCTATCTCTTACAGTTTGGATGTAGTTTTAACTGGGTAGGCTACTTACTGTATTGCACACATAAAGCATTATACTGGGAAATGAAGAAAGACACTACCTGGACCAGGAAGGTTTAAGGATCGTAAGCAAATCCAATTTGTGTTATAATAGTGACAAATGACGTGGTGGCCAGTATGCTAGAGTTGGTATGTAAGGCTGCATCAACATGTAAATGACCGTACCAACTGATGTCTTGTGTTTTCCCAGGAATGACCTGCAGGAAAGCCACAGATCCAGTTGACTGGCCTCCACTAGTGCTTGGCATGCTCACCCTGCTCAAGCAGTTTCACTCAAGATACACACAACAGTTCTTGGCTCTCATTGGTCAGTTCATCCGCTCTATCATGGAGCAGTGCACAAGGTAACAAAACAGACTTGACTACTTTGGAATAAAAATGTAATATTTAGTTTTAAATAAATGTGTTGTTTCTGTTTTTGTTTGCTTGATCTGAATACTTTTACGAAATGTATCCTGTTATGGCTTTATGTACTCACGTTTGAGTTTCCGTTTGACCCTATCATAGTCAGAAGATCCCTGACATGCCTTCTGATGTGGTGGGAGCTCTGATGTTCCTGGAAGACTATGTGAAGTTCACAAAACTATCACGCAAGGTAGGTTAACTTTGAAATTAGTAATGCTGCTAGTAAAAATAAGTAATAATTTACATTAACCAGGGGGTAGCTTTGATTTCTGATGATTCTGTGCGGACATGTTTAGCAACTGTATTGTCATACAGTAAGATATAATACCTTTCAGCTGGAAGAAATGGTTAATCACACACAACATGCCCTGAATGAGACCATAGACATGTTTTAAGCACTGTGTCTCTTATTTTTATTCTGTGTACTGCGGCATAGTATGTTTATTATTCTCTTTTTTTTCTCTGTATTCTTAAGGTGGCAGAAGCCCATGTGCCCAGTTTCATTTTTGATGAGTTCAGAACAATAATGTGAAGATCTGGATGAAGCATTTCATCAGAAAAGTATGCTTTTGTTGCCATAGGCTTTTTTTACTGCAGACATTTTGACTTGTCATATTAGGAAAAGCATAGGTGTGTTACTAATAACATTGATGTTTTCCCATAAGCCATGACAAGACCCTGAAACTGAAGCAGCTAAATGGATTTCAGTCTTCATTCATTTTATTATTTACACCAATACTTCAATGTCTACCATGAAAAAGCTTGTTGAATGGTTTGCTTACACAGTTCATTGACCATTAATGTTTAATGCACTAATAATAGATTGTATATAGATAGAAAATTGAAATAGCCTAATTCCGAGTTTTGTATGATCGCTTTGTGCCATTTCAAAATGAAATTGAGTAATAAATACGATGTATCATAATATGTTGTGTCGTTTCTCTTCAGTTGATGATTGATCGAGCTAGACCCTGCTGGATTGATCTTTTAGTCAATGCTTTTATTTTGAAAAACAAACAAACCCGGAAGTCGGCCCTTAGCGATAGCAAAGATTCTGTATTCAGAGTTGTACTCAAATAGCTAGCTAGTGTGTAAGTACAGAAGTGCGCGATTTGAGACACACCGTACGTGTTTCGCGGGTGATTTAGGTGTTTTCTTGTAACGTAGCTAATGTATTACACATTTGGCTCTTATCTTCTTCATAGCATTAGTAAAACAAACTGACACAGATTAAGACATTGTTTACTTCACACTGGTACAATAGCTTCTCAATTAGCTAGCTAGCTAGCTAACCTACCAGATCAGAAGCAGGCTTCTTATATACTGTCTATGGAAGCAGGTAACGTTAGCAAGCTAGGCTAACGTAAAATAGCTTAACTTTGGGTTGTTTGTAGTGTGTTCTCCCCAGAGGATAAAAGATATCCACCGTGATGTCTCTTAGCGCTGTTCACGGAACACTGTCGAGCCTGCGGTCATGTCAGACAGACATCGGAACGGGAATGGACATAGTGTCAGATGTGGCTATGGACCTGGTGGAAACCCAGGGTCAGGGTAAAGTTTACAAGCTATCTCAGTAACGTTATGATTTGCTGTTCTTGGTTCAATCTCCGTTTTATTCTTGGTATACGTGCAGTTTAGTGTCCCAAATTCCCCATACAATGTCCTTAATTAGCTAATCATGAATCTGCTAAACCACCTGTGCTACCCTAACCCTAACCTTAACCTGTCTCAGATAAGACCCTCCGCATTTGGGACACTAAACTGTACGTAAGCCTTTATTCTTTGTGTCTAATTTAACGCTACAGAATACCAGAATTCCCGGGTATGAGGGTACTAGCTATTGATCTAAAATGTCTATTTCCAATAACTAAGTAGTATATTTACTCAAGTAACGTTACAGTAAGTTGACGTTAGTTAACGTTACCTAACGTTGGCTACAATTTTGAGCTACTTGTACTTTACTACTACGTTACGTTACTTGGGTATTTGCATTTTATGCTACTATACAGTATAAAAAGAAATTAAAATTAGCTCCACCATAATCAACTAACGTTACATTTAAGTATCACTTGCATGTTAACCAATGAGCATGATCCATTAATATAATATTATACTTGCAGGGCTAGGGCTGGGTGATATGGAGAAAATCAAATATCACGATATTTTTGACAAAATACCTCTATGATACCGCAATGATGTTGTAGTGTTGACTATTGGCGCTTTCACAAAATATTTATACAATGAGATACATAATGTAGCATATAAAACCAGGAAAAGACACCACCTATGCCATATTAAGCTATTACGATTTCCAAAATCTAAAACGATATCTAGTCTCATATCACGATATAGATATAATATCGATATATTGTCCAGCTCTATGCAGGGCACATGCTGTACTTTTGATATGTCTGTTATTACTTAAGTTTTTAACAAATGCAAGATTTGAATGCAAGACTTTTATATAAGTATGTTTATAGTGTGATATTGCTACTTTGACATAAGTAAATGATCTGAATACATCATTCTGCGTGCTGTTGTGTTACAGATGGAGAGGTGAACCCTGGCATCAAAGAGATGGAAGCCATGATCCTGGAGTGTGCCAAGCTGGACAGAGAGATTAACTACTTTGTTGACATTGTGCAACAAGTCACAGCAGAGGTGAGAGCAGCCTGGCATGGTCTAATCGCATAAGTGGAAAACATCCTTTCTCCCTTACTAAATTTTTTTATTTACATTTTTTTATTTATCCAGGTAAGTCGATTGAGAACCCATTCTCATTTGTCACGATTCACACAGTTACACATTCATACCTGAATGAAATTAACAGGTCAGCCTCAGTATGCATTACTGAGATAAGGGCTATACAAAAAGTACATATAAACTTAGGACAAAAAGTAAGGAAATTTGTGTTTGGTAGATTATTTCTCTGTGGTAACAATGCTTTTTGGCAATGAATCTTATACCATTGGAAAGCCTGTTTAGTTCCCTTTCAAATGGTGCCCCATTTGTAAGGAACATGCATTTGTGGGATGATCAGCAGCACTGAATATGTGGGTTGTGCCCATGAAAAATGTGCCAAATCTTCTCTGCCAATTCCAAACAGCTTATTCTGCCATTGACTCGTTTTGGTGTTTGGTGAATTGGATGTTTGAAGAAACAAGACATATTGGCAATTTAACAATTTATTCAATGGAATCCCATTCATCCGTCAGCATTTGTTGCAAGTCAGCCAACGTGGTTGTGTTAGTCACTCTGGCACAAACAGCACGCCCAAGCTGATCCCACAAGTGTTCAATGGGGTTGAGGTCAGGACTGCTGGCAGGCCATTCCATCCTCTCCACTCCCACATTCTGGAGGTAGTCTCTGATAAACATCATCTTGGAGGATAGAGTTCAGTCCCAGACTGTGGAGATATGGGATGGCCACTGGTTGAATCTCATCTCTATATCTCTCTGCATTGAGATTGCCTCCAATGATGACTAGCCTCGTTTTTCCAGTGAGGGAGATGCCATCCACACCATCACACTGCCAGGCTCTTGTGGCTGTGTATGATTCTTCCAGGCTTTCCAACGGTATAAGCTTTATTGCCAAAAAGCATTGTTACCACAGAGAAATAATCCACCAAACACAAATTCCCTTCCTTTTGTGCTAAGTTTAGATGATTGATTTTTTTGGAAGGTCAGCACTCATTGTGGCTCCTGCTCCGCTGTGCACACCCAGATTTTTTTGGAGTGGCAAGTCTTAATGTCAAGGTGTTAGTCTTGAATGTCAGAGAAAACATTGAAGTTGACTTTAATTGTATAGGTCGAGGAAATAGTCTAACCTATTACCATTTCTGTAGAATACCACGCAGCAGCCAGAGGCCATGTTCAGCCTGTCTGCCAAAGTGAAGGAGAAGTTCACAGAGAAAATAAACGGGCTCTCTGACGCTGATCTGCAGAATCACCAGAAAGTAGTGGCCTTCAAGGACATCATCAAGAACTCTCTCAACCAAGGTAAGGCCCAGGCAAATAGGAGAAATAATCAAAATTTGTGCACTGCTCGACTCAATGTATTCAGGATTTATAATAGACATTGATAATAGCTGTGCTTGTGGGATGGCTTCTCAGCCAAGGAGAGAAAAAGAAATCTTGGAATGTGTCCTTTTTTCAGGATAATTAGCTTCATTTTTAACACAATTCCCTTTGTTTACTGCTGAATAATTATATTTGCCTGTCACCCTGTAGAGGTAATTATCTGTTTTTTTTAATTGTTCTTATTACACCCTTTATTTAAAAATGCGGCCACACTGAGACAATGCCATAGTTTTAGGTTTGTCATGTGTTGGACGTCTGTGTGCACTTGCGTGAGAGGGTGAGATTTTTGTGTGCATGTAGGTAGGTAAAATTTGTTTTGTAGGTAAAAAAAAAGTTTGTGTAATGTCTTAAGGATATGTGTGGTACAATAAATGTGTGTGGCTGTGTGTCTTACGCCAACGTAAGAGTTGGGGAATGGTGGTAAAATGTGGCAAATAACAAATCCTTCATGTGGACAGCGGCTTATTTTATTTTTAAGCATTTAATAACATTCATAGTTAGCTCTGACTGTATAACCACCTAAGTGGGATGTATGTTGTGTTTTCAGCCAACCAAGAGTCAGCAGAGAACACGGAGGAGCTCGATGAAGACATTGCAGTTACACAGAGCCAAGTCAACTTCACCTGCCCACTCACACAGGTAGCATGCTGATGTGTCATTCTACTAATTTACCTATTCCCATTGAATTCTTTTTTTCTTATTTCAAAATATTCCCATCTTATTACATATCTACCTAATTCCTGATAATAACCTATTTAGTTTCAGTATCAGCAAAACATAGAAAACCACCTTGATATGATGTTTTAGCAGCTAAATTGTGTTTTATTTTTTTATTTGTTTCATTATATAAAACACCACTGTGAATTTCTATTCAAGGTGGAAATGGTGAACCCGATGAAGAATAAGAATTGTAACCACCACTATGATGAAGCAGCCATACTGGGCCTGATCAAAGCGAAACACAGCCAGAAAAAGAAATGCCGGTAAGACACTCTCCCCTTGGAGAACTGTTAGAAAGTTGAGTCAGGTTTCGCAGCAGTAAACAATTGGCGAGCTGGCGTGGGACCAGCAGTCTGCCTTAAATTACATTTTCTTTATTACGCTGCTTTGATGTTGGAATGAAATTAAATGTGGCAGCTCCTAAAGGAACACTGATGAAATCCCAGTGCCGGCCTATGCTTTTGTTAAACCTGCCTATTGTCTTGAGTCCTGACTCAGGTCACTGTGCACACTATACATGCACATTATAGCAGCAATGCTCAAGAAGACTTTCCTTATTGGGATTAGGTGTATGACTGATGAAACTTTCTTGTGCCTGTCGGTATTAATGCAAGATTATTTTTTTTACCTTGTGCTTGCTCACTTTTTTATGTTGCATGTTCTATTTGTGTCTTTAGCTCCCTTCAAACATGTTAAAAGTTTCCTTGTCTTTCTCTGTCATCTAGCTGTCCTGTGGTGGGCTGTGGCAATACAGATGTGAAACAGTCAGATCTGATTCAGGACGCAATGCTGAGAAGAAAGATCCAGAGCCAAAAGAGAAACGGCAACCGGACATAATATTTTAAAAAAAAAAGAAAAGAAATTAATGTTAATGATCAACGGGTTATGTTGTTGGCAGTATTTTGAGACTGTTGTTTTCATCAGTACTCTGTTGTAACTAGCTGTTGGAAAATGTACTTTTTACCTCAGTAAAACTGAATTCCAATTTAAGAAGTGATGACTTGTTTGAATTTCAGCTGGAGCATTTTTTGCATACTCCAGTCCTGTTGAATGTAAATAAAAGACGCAGACCTTTCATAAATGTATGACCAAACTTGTATTTGTAATTGGGAGTATGGGTAGATAGTTTTTCCTCATTATCTTTGCACGATGCAGTAATCTGACAGAACCACAAGAGAGCAGTGTCTGCATGAGGACACAGGATTTATTTATTTTAATTATTTAGAAATTAATTTTTCATCTCTTGGTTTATACATTTATATTTATGGAGGATTGTTAGTAGAGTTGTGACCACAACTGGTATCTATAAATCCAGGAACTGCTCATTTGAGTCTTTCTTTAGGTTGGTAATTGGAAATGTTGGAATCTTAACTTGTGATCCTCCTTTTTAAAATGAGACGACTTCTTCTAATTGTGGATACCTGAAGTAGCACACTTGTGTTACTAAATTAATTTCCTCAAAACACAGATTTGTGAGTGAGCCATAAACGAACCATTCTTAGACATCTGCGGGAATGCATTTTGCGCTTATGTGATGAAATCTCTCCCTGCGTGCTATGCTCCTTGTGAATGGTCTTTGTTCCAAAGAGAAACAAACAAAGCCTGTGTTGAGATCAAACTAGGTGAAGCTAATCTTTTAATAACCTTGCATCAGGCACTTTCAAAAAATCTCTAATTACCCCTCCAAAGAGTGCGTCACGCAGCACTAAGAGCATTTTGCCAATAAAGATATTAACTGGCAACAAATGATCTAGACTGGTGGCTCATGCGATTCTCCACTCTACTTCATTTTGAATTAGCATTCTGTAAATCTAATCTTGTTTACTGCACAACATGTGAAGTCACAGGTAATTTCACAACAACCGTTCAATTTGTGGGAAGGAAGTGCACCCAAACATGCATCAGCATTGCGTTCACCATATCACAGGCAGAGCCATTAAGCGGTTTCTTTGGAGGGAGGCAGAGCTGTAAATATCCTCAGAAATTCAATCATAGCGTTGTACAGACATGCAGTGCTGAGATAGATGTTTGCTTTCTTCTGGCGAAGAATGTTTGATCTGGAATTCACATTCGTCTGTTCAAAAGCTCCAAGCAGTAGGTGTAATGGCTGACTGAGACACTGTAAGCCTCAATGTCTGGCTTGTCCAAGGAAGATTTTACCTTTTGGCAGGAAGTGAACATAGTCTCACTTCCTGGCACAAGAATCCCGGCCGGGCCAGTGCCAGAACTGGATGGAGAGAGAGAGAGAGAGAGAACAGCAGGTCTCGGATCGGATTGGTGTGTCCTTGACCAACTGCCACTTTGCTCGTTTGAAAGCCATGATGTCTCTCTCTCGTGGGTGGGCCAAATTCTCTGGGCGGGCAAAGCAGAGAAAGGGGAGGTAACCTTGCTCCTCATAAGGAGAAGATTCTAGAATGGCCCATCTGAGCTTTCATTTTCTCAAAGGCAGAGCAGGATACCCAGGGCTCGGTTTACACCTATCACCATTTCTAGCCACTGGGGGACCATAGGCAGGCTGGGGGAACTCATATTAATGTTAAAAAACCTCATAAAGTGAAATGTTCATGCCATGGGACCTTTTTAAAGACTGCAATTCATACCAGAACGTTGAAGAAAGTTTTGTGAAAAGTGCACAAACAAAACATTGTTTAACACTACTGCACTTGATGTAACTCTACTACTGTAGTTGCATGATTATCCTGTGTTAGGATTCCTGTGTTCCTACTCATAAATTGCAAACTTGGAATATGCATTTTCACAAACATTTTGACAGTCACAGTATTGAAAGCACAGGGGCAAATAATACAATGAATGATGGTTGATTTACATTAACCTTAGCTTCAGGGTCCTGCTATTGTGCATGCTGGCTCACTGTCATTCTGTCATGGACTACTGGGACATTGGTATAGAACAGAGCCATTGTTCATGTTAATTAGTAACACCTGTGTTTTCCCTGCTGTGACAAGTCAAAATGTCTGCTGAACAAAAAGGTCTTCTGTGAAGTTTAATTTAGGCAGAGTGCATTTCGGAGATACTTACCATCACTGTTTCGATATCCCTGCATGCATCAGTGATGTGTACATCTTTATAGGCAAAATGCTGCAAACTTAAAGGTGCAATATGTAATATTTTATGTAATACTGGCAGCTAGCAGTTAAAATAGTTAATGCACTACCAATTCAAAATACTGGAGAGTTGTCTCCCCCGCCCCCTCCTTCCCAGACTCGAAGTTCATGGGGGTTGCCAGGCTGAGACCGCAGCATTCACAACAATGTTGCTAGACGCTTTTCTCACATAGCCAGACATTACTCCACAGCACAGCGGAGTAGCTAACGGTAGATGCTAGTCTCACATAGCCAGACATTACTCCACAGCACAGCAGAGTAGCTAACGTTAGATGCTGGCTATATTGACAGTCATAAAAGCCCGTGCTCACGCGGAGCTCTGTAACCAACTGAAAGACACACTTTTTCGGCTTAAAATTACAGTATGAACCGCTAAAAACACAACAACCTCACTGTCCTCTCCACACGCCAGTCAGGCACACTTCCTCGGCTTAGAATTACAATACAAAACGCTTAAAATACCACTACCTTGCCGACGGAACACACTTCATTGGCTTAGAATTATGGCAACAATTGCTAAACACACTGCAAACTCACAGTCCTCTCTTTCCGATTTACAGCCCCCCCTCTCGGAGGCTACACGCTGTAAACAGCCATGGGCTGCTTGCCTGGTCCTCCCGGTAACGTTAACAGTTAGCAGGGTTAGCATAACGTCGTTAGCCAGGACCAGTTGGGATCACTTTACTGGCTATGTTTCAATTGTTTTTGCGAGTAACCAACTCGGGTACTCTAGCTATATAATTCAATGTGAGTACACAAATGTTGAAATGACAAAAAATGCCCATCCCTAGTAGCTGTGATAAATTAGCCTGAAGCTAATGCTTAACTGTTCAGGAGGAAATAAGCCAACTCTGCGTCTTTTTGGGATCTAAGCTGTCTCCATCTTTCAAATACATCTCCAATATTTACCAGGGGGTTGTTACGTCTCTGGTCACGCCACTGTTAGAAACATGCTGTTTTCTTTTTTTTTATGTCATGTAGAATCTATCTCCGTTGATCCTGTTCGTTTGTTTGCTGCTTTCATGGCTGTACTACCGTTACAGCTGTAGCGTGCTGGGTTTACGTTTTTACAGGTATATCTGGCAACCCGGCCTGCCTGTCAAACTGGGCCGTAACAACACACAGATCAAAACATAAACATAAATTCCGTCACGGAATGTAAATTTCAAAAAGAAAAAATACTGACATTAGCTTTGTTGTCAGAAAAGATAGTATTTCAGTTTAACATGTTTCCTTAATATCTGATGAGGCATTGGTATCATTTTGGGATTTATTACAGTACAAATATTACATATTGGACCTTTAATATACACAAAGAACCATATGACATTAAATAATCAGTTTGGATTTGATTGTATAAAGCTATGTCTGGTTGTTTAGAATGACGCAACCTTAAGTTCAATGGAACACTGTTATTGACTAAAATTGTATGCCCTCAGTTTTGCAGCACATTTGATTTGATCAAATAAACCAACTTTGGTAATTTAGTGTTTGAAAGAATAAAGAGAACTATAGTTAAAAGCATTTGGTCATGATTAGTAGTGTATCGCAAATCTGTACGATAATAACCCTTGAATTTCATCACAAGTCTCTGTACAAATTGCCAAAGAGGTTTCACTTTTACACCTCATTTCAACATAGCACACAACTGTCTGAGTATGGAAATAATGAAATAATGAACTGGTATACTATGACCGACTAATTATCAAGTGTTGTTTACAAAGGACCCCTTGAGGCGGATGGGCTCCACCAGCAGAAGACCCCACCGGGTACCACTCATCTCCACTAAAAATAGGAAAATGAGGCTACAATTTGCACGACCTCACCAAAATTGGACAGTTGAAGACTGTAAAAATGTTGCCTGGTCTGATGAGTCTCAATTTCTGTTGAGACATTCAGATGGTAGAGTCAGAATTTGGTGTAAACAGAATGAGAACATGGATCCGACATGCCTTGTTACCACTGGGCAGGCTGGTAGTGGTGGTGGTGTAATGGTGTGGGGAAGGTTTTCTTGGCACACTTTAGGCCCCTTAGTACCAATTGGGCATCATTTAAATGCCACAGTCAAACATGGGGTCAAACACAGTATTAGTAGGGTGTTCCTAATAATCCTTTAGGTGAGTGTCTATATGCTGTATGTTTATATGCGTTTGGGATTATCCTCCCCCTGTGGACTCATATGGATTTTGGAAGTCCATATGTGATTAAACCCAGGTGAGTTATTTTTTTATTATGTAACCTATCCCTATACCATTCGTTCGTACTATACCATAAACAACAATGGAAAAAAAATTGATTTGTGTTTTATTTCCATCCAATAGTATACTGAACATGTATTAAACCATATTGATTAAATGAATTGATTACAGTATTTTACTTTGATAAACTCCTTGACATAATCTCATAATAATCTCACTTTGTAGGGTAAACTGAATATGTAAATGAGGCGTAAAGGCGTACTGTCGCTTTAAATGACAACACCTCCCAGCAGTCACTGGGTCCTGGGTGAGTTTCGTTGCAACAAGCGCTGTGGTTCAGACTACAGACAGAGCAGGCTGTGCAGCAGAGCGAGCCGCACAACATCACAGCATACAGGAAGCAGCCGCCCGCCAGCACAGTCTCAAACCCTGCTCCTTTTACCGATGTGACAGCAGGAGCGCGTGAAAAAGCTGCTGCCACGAGCTGAACCCTAGGTGAGTCCGTCCGCTCTCAGAGTTTATTGAGCGCTGAGCTGGAGAAAATGACCAGGTGCAACAGTCAAGTAGTCTTGAACTGAGAAATATTAACACGACAGCGGAAGAGTAGGTGATATGGTACAGTACTACATGAAGTAATAAGTGAAAAATAGCGGTTATATCGGTGAGTAGGCTATGTGGAAACTGTGAACCAACAGGTGTGTCTCGTCACACCTGTTGGGAATGTATGCTTAGTAGCCTAGTTTAACTTGTAGACTGGCTGCTAGGCTTTGAACTCGTTGTTTTAAGCTCCTTTTTCTTGTTTCTTTATGTGCAGGTCGGCGCAGTCGGTGTTCATTCGGAGGAGAAACCGCCTACAGCCGGACATGGATTATTGGTACCCGTCTTCACCACTTTGGATTTAGTTAAGACCCCGCGCGCCTCCCTCTTGTCTCTCCTCCCCAGGTGAAGTGAGTGCGCAAAGAACAGGTGGATCCTGTTTCTGTGTTCAGCTTTATCCTCCTTCATCCGCCTGTCACCTTTATGGGGAACCAGGTGGAGAAACTTACGCATTTAAATTACGCAGAGGTGCCAACGGCGGACCCGAATGGGTTCGACCCGGACGACGACGGACCGCGGATCGGCGTCTCTTACATTTTCTCCAACAACGACGACGACGACGAGCAGGACGAACATTTGGACCGCTTTTCGTCGGACAAGCAACGCGTGGCGAACCATGAGGAGAAGCCCTACGACCCCGAGGACGAGCTCGAGTGTGCGATTTACTACCGAGAGGAGTGCGTCTACGAGACAAACCGCGGAGCCGCGGCTCACTCTGCGGAAAGTCTCCTGAACAAGTGCAGACCGGGAGACCTGCTGCAGTTTGTGGCAACTGGACAGTATCCTCACTGGGCTGTCTACGTCGGGGACTTCCAGGTGGTTCATTTGCACAGGGCTGAGATAAAGAACAACTTTCTCACCGATGTGAGCCAGGGCAAAAAAGGCAGGATAGTGAACGGCCTCTACAGGTACCGTGCGCTCCCGCCGGAGGTGATCGTGCGCAACGCCCTGGACCACGTTGGCTCGAGAGACAGAGAGCTGTACTGGAGAAACTCTGAGTGCTTTGCTGCCTGGTGCCGCTTTGGCAAACGGGAGTTTAAAATCGGAGGGGAGATAAGGATAGGAAAGCAGCCGTACAAGTTAAAATTACTCTTTTCAGAAAAGAAGAGTCACGTCCTGGAGTTTCAGAGCCTGGAGGACGTGATCATGGAAAAAAGGAGGAACGATCAGATCGGCAAAGATGCTGTGACGCAAGAGCTGGCCAACCACCTGAACGCAACAAATGAAATCAAAGAGGAGCATTTCGTCAACTGATTGTGGATGCTGGGTAACCAGGTGCGGATTGGAGTTTTAGGTCAAAGGATGTGTTCAATGAGCAACTCTCTAATGCTGAAAAACAGAGCGTGTGTGTTGTTGAGGGAGCATTTATCCCTCGCAGTCAACCAACAAGAGCTTTGTCCGTGGGCTTGGGTGCATGAGCCAAACAAAAGTGCGTTTTTAAGAGGGAGTTCCAAAATGATCCAAATGAGAGGAAAAGCCCCTGACATCTGGGGTGACACTTGTTTCATTCTCAAGTGCATTAGCAGAGCAGCTCACAGGGGAGGGACAAAATTCCCAGGAAACAAGTGAAAATTGCACACTGTCAAATATCCTTCCTCTTTTTGAAGAAAAAATATTTTACACACCCAACCCAAGATTAAGTAACTTGATGGATCAATTTGCATCTAAGCTGCACCTGCATTCTAATCATTTGGGGATGTAGTCAGAATTGAATTGCCCATAATTATCTTCCTAATCCAGTGACTATTTGCACAGAGAACAAAACCTCTCCAGTGTATTTGTTTGTACCGGACTGCTAAAACGCTCGCTCCTGTAGCCTACAACTCAGGTGATGGTGATCAATACAGATTGGACGAGAGACTTGCTGTATTATTGTGTGTCAACCTTGAGGATTTGCGTTGTGTCCAATCATCACACAGCTTTACCCACTCAGACTGCTTTGTAAACACAGCTATGACAGCTGTGCACCTTTACTGATTCACCCATTTCAACAGTTTATTTTTTTGGAACAAAAAGATGTTTGTATTAAGGAATATGGAAATAAATATATATTTGAACAGTAAATCTTTATTTTTATTTATTTATTTTTTCTATTTATTTTTTCAGTTAAGGATTAAAAATGATTTATGGCAATGCTGGTTCAATACTAATCCATGTCAAACCGTGAATCTCAGGAAATAGGAGAGGTTATTCTATATTCTAACCAAACCAAGCATCCTAAACACCAGCATTGTTTGCGCTGCACAGACTATAATTGATAGCAGCCACATTCTCACCTTCCCAGTTCACACCCCAGAGGAGTCAGCGCTCTACCTGTTCTACCAGTAAGATCCCAGCCCTTGGTCTGTTGTTGGACTGTCCTACAGTTAAAGCACTTAATGCTGCCAGTTTTGATCTTAATACCAACTCTGCTGGACATTTTGCTTTGTTTACACCTCTGCTGGCTGAAGATAAGTCATTTTTGAAAGTTTAGCCGCAGGCTAAGAATGTTTCTCACCCGTATTTGGCTTTTTCTCCTTCTGCTGAAATCACAGCATCAATTTACATTTTCGGTCAAAGGTGCAGTTCTGTTTGTTTACACCCAGAAATAGGCTCAATTTTAACTCTGCCAAATAACATTCCCATTTTGCTTATATAAAGATACAATATAAGAGGATAATGTGCAAGGTTGTGCACCTGTTGTAATCAGAGTTATCATTTTTATTGAGATACCTAATAGTTAAAATGCCACTGTCCAAATAATGTCAAACCATAAAAGCTTGTGAAACACTTCACAGTATGTACACATACATACACTGCAATGGAAATTACAGCAATCTCTGAGGTTGATTTGAACTGGAGACATCTTTTTTTTTTTTTTTTTTTTCCCCTCTGTGTTTCAGAGGAAGCACATGACTTCCTTATAGCACTCTGTAGACAAGTTACTTTGCCGGTTTGTTTTCCTCTGGTAATATTTGCATGGAGATAATACCGTAGTCATTTTGCTGCAGGTAAGGTCCCACCGGACCCAAAGCAGGATCATCATCAGCACTGGTACCAAGTAGGGAAGCTGCCGGACACATTAGCATTTCTTCAATCCGCTGTGGGCTACCACGGTTATGAGGAAAGTGTGTGTGTGTGAGATTCATATTCATGATAATCTGTCATATTTTTTTAGCACCAAGAAAATCCAAGCAGCATTGGGTAATGCACACTATGTTAAAGCAGCTGCCAGTAGAGTTGCGCAATAGTGAATATTAACTCACATTTTTCATCATGTGTGACAAAGCTGAAATGGAATTATACTTGCATCATATATTACATTCAATTAGATTTTTCTCTCCACAAATTTGTCTGCATACGTATACTGTACCATGAGCTATAAAAAAAAAAAAAAAAAAAAGAGATACAAAATGAACTCTTGGCTAAGATAAAGACATCAAGCTGTCAGCTGAGTTGTTCTAAATCTGAGTAGGGTTTTAGTGTGCAGCTTGTTTGTTGGTGAAAGCTGCTCTGGGGAACTTTCTTGCAAACATTTGTTTACATTTAGTGTTACCCCACCAAAACATATAGTGCGTATCTTTGAGGTCTAGCATCTACATCTACATGTTGAATGTACCATTTCCTCGTTTTCAGTTAGTTATACATTTGTTATTTTCTCATTTAAAATGATGCATTGTTTCCTAGTTTGTCTTCTTCTCTGCCTTTATTGATGCTATGCTGTGCTTCTTTGTACGTTGCATCATCTGTTAGATAGATAGCGAGATAGATAGATTCTTTTTTCATCCCGAGGGAAATTTTAGGCATCCAGTAGACAATCATAACACAACAAACACATATATCTCACATACATAAAAATCACTCACAGAAATTTTAAGAGTTAAAGGTGCTAAGGTAGACTGTGTGCAATGGTGGTAGTGCAAAAGAGAACAGTGTAGGGATTGATCAGTGCAATAGCTTATTAAATATGAACTATGACAATGAAAAGACAATAATGTAAACCTAATATAATTAGAATTGCTTGACAGAAAAAAAATAATATGTTAAAGGTCCCATGACATGAACATTTCACTTTATGAGGTTTTTTTTAACATTAATATGCGTTCCCCCAGCCTGCCTATGGTCCCCCCCAGTGGCTAGAAATGGTGATAGGTGTAAACCGAGCCCTGGGTATCCTGCTCTGCCTTTGAGAAAATGAAAGCTCAGATGGGCCGAACTGGAATCTTGCTCCTTATGAGGTCATTGCCCGCCCAGAGAATTTGGCCCACCCATGAGAAAGAGACATCATGGCTTTCAAACGAGCAAAGTGGCAGTTGGTCAAGGCCACACCCCCACCCTCCACCTTGCCCCCCAATCCAAAGAGCACCATGTCATGGGACCTTTAAGAACAATATATAACAGGGAATAAGTTGTAAGATGTATATGTTATGACCAGAGTCCAGATTGTGTAGGAAGGCTAATATAGCCTATAAGACCGTCAGGTGTACAGCAGACAGAGATATAATGGTGGTAGGTGTTGATCAGCAAAATAGCGTGAAACTGGCCCAACAAAACCCACTTATAAAAACATTGCTCCATCATGTTCCTAGTAGTAAAAACTCCACAGAGTAGCTTTAATTAAGCTTGTCTACACAGATATTAAACAAGTTTCCCATTTCCGTCCAACAGCCCAAGTAAGCTGAGCCAGTGCATGCAAATTAGCCTTCAGAAAAAGAAAAAGGCCACCCGTGTGATCTGTAACCAAAGTCGATCCGATGCCACTGAGCGTGAGAGCCGTCTTTTATGACACAAAACGTGTGAAACCAGGGGAAGCTTTGGGTTTGACATATTGGCTCATTCACAACAGCCTTTTGGCCAGCAAGTCTGCCATGTTTCCTTTGGAGGATTGGAGGAAAGCCCACACCCTTCAGGCAAAACTGGCAACATTACAGAAGTTGGGGACGAGCCAGAGCTCCAATCAAACCCACCCCATGTTTACAAAATGTCATTATCTACATAAACTTCTTCTCACACGCAAACATGTCTGAACTTTAGAGGAGTGTGTGCTCTTGAGGAGATTCTATCTGACAGGCCTACAGGAAGTGGGAGTGTATTTTAGACGTGGCCTTGAGCCACTGCGAGATTGTTATCCATGTGGGACAAACACCGTGTAGCTTAAAGATGGATAGTTTGAGAACATTTGACAATTTCAGGTTATGCGCTACACTATTTAGAATATGAATATCACCTCAGGGGTTTTATTAGTTAGCCAGTTTTATGCCACTTTTGCTGCTCAAACAGTGTCTGAACTGCTAAGGTTTTTGCCAATAGATAGGATTCCTCTTTAAGCAGCAAAGATTGGGATTTATGAATGGCTGTTGGGGAAAGAGAGTGTGCTTGTAAGATAAGATAGTTAAACAGATGACTAAGATTACACAAGCCTTTGATAAGCAGTGCCATGTTGAATGTTTCAATTATTCTTTTTATTCAAATTTAGCCAGCACTGATGTGAACAGTAGTCTGATACTCTCTAATAACCAGGCCACTTTACGGTCATGTTAATAGTTAACTTATACATATACATACATATACTAACATCTGCTATAGACATTAACAGAGTGCTGTTTTCAGGCAATTTTCACTGCCCACTCCCCTGAATCATGTTTATGCTTGTGTTTGAGGAGAAACTTCCATTTCCTGTGAATTAGAGAGAGTTTAGTGAAACACCAACATTAACTACACTGCATTCATTAACAGTTATTGATCCACAGTGCTGCTACTCTTTTTCTTTACATTTTACTGTAAACTTCCAGCACCATCCACCTGCATTGGGTTAATAATTTATACGGGACTCCAGCAGCTTGACTTGGCCTGAACTGTGTTTACTGTTGGTTTCAGGCTGTGATCCTTTCTTGTCCCGCAGCAGGATGACTGCTGACCGTTGTTTTTTCAGCCGCACAAAGGCAAAGTCCATTCCCTCTCAGTTCCATGGAGTTCTAGTGTCCCCCCCTCTTTTGCAAAGCAACATTCCCATAGCCTAGTTTCACACTGCTACTTTTCAACTGAATTAAATGTAGTTTGTATGCTACCACACATACAGGCGGGCAACCAATGTTCCCTTCCTTCCTTTGTGGTTTCTTTCACTCTCCTTGACAAATGTGGTTTCGTACTGAGCAGTAGGCTGTGAAGGTAAAGCCTCTGTTAACAGCTAGGATGGGGAAATTGCTGAGCTTAGAAATGATCAACTTAAAAGACATCATGATGGTTCAAAGGAAATAACAAGGAAACACGAATACTAAATGTAGCAAGTCAGGCCGGGTGAAGATACAAGACATGATGTGAAAGGATAGCTTTGTTTTCATTTTGAGACAACTGCAGCTGATGAGGAGCTCATCAGAATGGAATCAGGCCCCATTCTAGTTTGAGCTGTTGTGTCCGGTCAGCCAGGGCTGTCTGGTTTACATAAGCAGAGCCAGACAACAAGAAAGGGCCCCGAGGAAGGCTTCTATAAACTGACCCTGTTTCTTTGGATGGTGATGGATGAATGAATGAATAAAAGAACGGAAGAAAGAGATGGGAGGCTTGAGTTATGACCTGAGAGAGCGGGAACAGAAATTACAGTGATTATTAAACCCTTATACTATATACTAATATAGGATTGTTGCCTTTAAGCACTCTGACCTGTTTGCCACTTCATTTATTTATGACAGGCTGATTCAATAGCTATCAACATTTTTTTATCCTGAGTCATCTCAGAGAATCCTGGCCGGCATCGTGCGGGTTAACAGAGGTTAACCCGCAAAAATTACTATTTAATTATGCCAATTATGTCAAGTATACAACTGTAGGCCTTTTGAAAAATCTCCTTTTATTTTTCTCACTCAGTTTTATTCTTTCTCTGTTTTTTTCTGATCCGCTTTAGGATTTGACAGAGAATTTGGCTTGTGTTACATTAAAATCCTTAATCTCTAGAGATTAAAGGAAATACTTTTATATTATTTATAACCCAATATCTACTATAGTCCCTAAACTGCTGGTGTTTTAGACTTTAGAAATCAAAAGGAGCCCCACAGTTTTGGAAAAGTGTCAGTTTTGTTTGTGGAGTCTGTTTCCCCTTGCAGCAAGAGTCCTAACCCCCTATCAGTGTCTTTTAATAGAGCGTCTCTCTTTAAAAAAAAAAAGAAAAAAAAACTTCCTCCAAAATCCCAGGGAATCAAATTAGTGCTTATCAACATTCTTGCTCTTCTTTAATTTCAATTCCACGTCTCTGCTTCTGTGCAACGGTGTCAGTTTAATTGTCAGGTACAGAGCTTGGTTTTCTTATGCCCTTCACCGATAAAATAAAATAAATATAAATCCAGTAACCCGTCATGTTCTACCTTTCTTCCTTGCCTCACTCTTTCTTCGTTAGCTTTCTTGTTTATATTCTGCTATTCTTCTTATTTTGAGTGTCACGTTGATGTCCATGACTCAGGCATTTTCCCTTTTTCTGCTAACTATGCCCCATTCTTTCTAATGAATTGCAGATTTGAGATGACTGCAGGTGGTTTAGTGAAGTGCTGTCCCTCCTTCACGCCACACAGAAAAAGCCGAAGCAGTGGAGCAAAAACTGCCACAAAACACTTAACCGACCACAGAGTCCCGGTCATTATCAAGTGTCAGCAGGAGTCCACAATGTTCTACAATAGCCTTAAAGGAATAGTTTGATATTTTGGGAAATACGCTTAGATAAGAAGATCGATACTACTTTCACATCTGCGCCGTACATATACAACCAGAAGACCGTTAGCTTAGCATAAAGAAACACGGAAACAACTGGCATGACTATGTTAACTAGTGATCTTAAAGTTTAAGTGTGTAACTTTTTCTATATTAATGAACGTCCGTTACATTCAATGATGTTGTCATCAACCTGCATGTTGTCATCACAAAACATCATCGCCACCCCAGATCGGATTACCCATTCCATCTCCAGCTGATGAGCATCCCATCATCCTTTGCTGGTGTCCGCTATGAAAGCAGGTGGGCTCAGTCGCAAACTGAATATCCTGCTGGCTTAATCAAAGACATGGAAATGGAAGTATTAGAGTGTGAGACACATCAATAACATCCCCAAATGTGTGTGCTCGTGCATACCTGTGAGTTCAGTGCATGCGTGTGTGAGTGATGTGGAACTAGTGGGTGGCAGAGTAGCAGAGGTCTGGCCCTGCAGGCTAAGATGTTGGCTGCTGATAATGAGGCACTGTTGGAGCTAATGGAGGCAAAGCCAATTTAGACTCACTCAGTGGCCGTGTGATATCACCACATCGACCAGATTGACAAGAACTCGAAGATGAGCTGTTGTGTATCAGCATTTCAAGACTTGGGATTGGAGAAACAATATACTGGATAACTGGGTACCGCTGGTGTTTTATTGGGGGAATGATTGAGCCAAATAAACCATTCAATCCTTTTGTTTTGACACATTTATACATCCCATGCAGTTTTCAAACACAAACCTGAACTAAGCCTGTGTTGTGCATGTTGTTTTTAGCGGAACAGTGCAGAGCTCCACTTTGCTTCTGGAGATTTGTCACAGCAACACATCTTAGCAGGGTAATTGCAGTATCCCAGAGATGGATCAGTCTCCCATGTGTACTGCAGTTTATTGCCTCATAATTATGAGACTAATTACAAAGATGTATTACAACCCCCCATGTGTACACGGATATATGTGTGTACACACAATTCATACACAAACTCACGCATCAATCAGAAATACTGTAGCTGATGATTAAAATCTCAATGTGAAAATGGGAGGTGTAATGACTACCCCACTGCCTTCTAGAGCCCGGGTATTTGCTGTGAAGCAATACTAATGCTTCGCTTTAAGGTCTGAGTTTGAGATGTGTTGACAACAAAGAAGCAATTTAGCTGCATTCAAATTTCTACACCTTGTCCATTTATTCTTTTTTTTTGCAAAATCGCCCACACTGTTATCCATACATGTACAGAAAACTACTTAATTGGTATTGCACTTATTGTATTGTGTCACTTATGAAAGTTTTTTCTTATGAAGTTCTAGCCAAGTCGTTTTTTTTTTTTTTTTTTTTTCCCCACGTAAGAATAATGTGATGTACAGTGCAGCCGCAGAGTACAGAAGCAGAATAATTGCAACAAGGCACTTCTGTGTGACATCAATCGGGATAGAAGAAATACAAGAAATTAAACATCTTCCCATACAGAGCTTTATAATCTTTGTTCTTCAGGCATATTACGTAAGGTTATACACTCTACTGTATGTTTGTTCAGAGGGCAGCGAAAGAAGGGGCGCACACACACACACACACACACACACACACACACACACACACACACACACACACACACACACACACACACACACCCTTCCTGAGGATCTCAGGGGATCTCTAAGGACAATGGTGAGATACTGTACACAAGGACAAGGTGTGGCTTCTCTGACACAGCAGGACACGAGCGCTGTATGTGTTTGCACACAGTGGGAGGCGCGGAATCAGTGCACCAAAGGATTCATTTGCAAAACAACTTGGATGTGAGTCGTCTGGGCATACTGAGAGCAAAGTCCACGCTGTGAAGAAGAAAATAAGCGTAAAGGCTCCACGTAGGGTCTTTTTCTTTTGTCCTCAGACGTGACAAAAATCCATGAAACTGTATATTTATTTTATGTATGTCTGAAGGATCAACACACACAAGCAGACTTCCTTCCACGTCTCCATCCTTCTCTCAGCCATCCGGTACCCACAGACTGAGATACCGCTAAAGGACGAGCCAATTCCTTACTGTGGACGCAAATTTACTTTCATTAAACTTTGACTGAAGTTCATCAAAGACCATTCTGCCCCTTCAGCACAACCAGTTCTGCTCTTGATCTGCAGCAGCAAACCAGTGATAAGTAGTTAACTCTTTCATGATAAAGATTCCATTAGTGCTACACACAGAACTCAGTAGACGAGGGGGAAGATGATAACTCCATGTTCCTAAACAACAGGCAGACTTATCTCCCCATGCCTTCCTGTCCAGGATATTGGCTCAGGGCAAATCATCAAGTCATTATCATGGGGAAATGATTCACAGAGGTATTTTTAAGTTCACAGATTGATACGATATTCTGCAAACTTTCACTTCGGCGTGGCATTTTCCAAAATCATATTAACACCGTGAGTTTGTCTCATCTTTGGTGTGTTGTGAGTTACTGGAACAAAGGTTATCTTGGTGTCAAATCCCTGCAGTGCTTGTGTAGACAGGGCGGTGGTGCTGTGCCTATCTGAAGGCACGGTCTGTTTATAAGAAAAATAAACTCAACAATTTCCCTTTTAGAAAACAAAACACAGCCTTGTGGCCCCTCAAAACACCCCACACCGGCATCTGAATGCAGAATTTGATACCTTCACGTATCCCGGCAGCACACCCACACGCATACCACAACAAATACTATGTTGTTGTTCCAGTGTATACTCACACAAAAAGCGTAGAACTATTCAAATACATGTTTGGCATTTTCACCACGACTTTCAGATGAATAATTCAGGTCTTATCATCAGAGGGTGCCATGAACTGAACATACACCCATCAGCGGTGGCCAGCTCTGTCTGGTGTGCTGTGTATAATGTTGAATGATCAACACACAGGCAGTTTGCCTCTTTGGTCCGGCTCTCATTGACTTTTAATGTATCTACGTGGAATGTATGATCATTAAAAATCTGAGTGGCAATGTGGGGGGGGGTCAGGCTGAATAAAAGTAAAGACAACCCCCCCCAACCTTCTCTCTCTGTCTCTCTGTTCATTCATTAATGATATCTATAGCCCTTTAAGCCCTTCATGAGTGTTGGTGGAGTGTCGGGAAGCTCTCTAATCCCCGCGTTGCTCTTTATTCTGCCCATGACGCTCATCCCCTCTGTGTCAGATCCTGAAACCCCGCTAATCCCCTGGTGGCATTGCGCGCGGGGCCCCAGCTGTCGGCTCCCATGCTGCGTCGCGTCTCTCTCCAGCTAATTTGTGCCCCTGCTTGTGATGCTGTTGATGTCACCCTGCCCCATCTAGTCCAAGAACTTTTCTCAGTCTGCTCTGCTCTTTCCCACTGTTTCCTTTCTCTCTCACTTTCTCACTTTGCCCTCTCTGTCTCCTAGCTGATGATGAAACTCCCAGCTGGCACCAAGTGAACGCTTTTGTTCCCTCTGTTGTATAAAGAGTCAATGTCCTTTGCGTCCATGCCCGCCGCACATTACAAGTCTGCCACAGAGCCCTTCCTCCCTTCCACCAAAAGCTGAATGGACGTGCGGTGGAGGAGGTGGAGATAAATGCAGCACAGAGGGCAATTTGGACTAAGCAGCCGAGAGCGCGCAGACTAAGCATTTGAATGATGGCACATTAAAAATCCTCAAGTTCAATTAAGAGTGTTTAACAAAGCATCAGTATGCAGGCTAGCTCTCTCTGACTTATTTTAATGAGAGGAAGGAGGTGGGAAGGAGCAGAGAGGAAAGGGAAGGGCGGTGGGTTAGGGTGTGGGTAATGATTAGCACTGTTTTCTTTCTTCCTAAGCTCCACTGTGCAGCTCAATGGAGCAGAGGGCTGCAGAGAGATTTTGGACACCTTGGTGTCGCCCACCCAGACTAATGCCACCCGCCTGGCACTCTATGAGAGAGAAACAACACAGGTGTAGATAATCACCAGTGGTGTGAAAGAAGTTTTAGTTAAAGTAAAGATAACGTAATACAGGAAACACTCTGCTACAAGTTAAGATCCTGCATTCATAACTTAAGTTTTTAAACAACATTAAAGGTACAATATTTAACATTTCTGCTTTAAAATGTCTAAAAACGACCATACCTATGTTATACATTTTTATGAGTTGTGTTCTTACACTATCCCAAATGTTTCCACCAAATGTCAAACCCAGAGAAATCTGTTATTTTATTTTCAGACACGGGACGTTTCCTTTAGTCGCCCGTCAGTGGCGTCATATAACCTTTCACTGTTTACTCTAACTTCCGTCAGAAGATGATACGTTCAGGAGTAATTGTAAATCATACAATGTCACAGAAAAAAATTACTTGTAACCGTAATACCATTTTTTTTTTGCCATACAGCATCATTCTGTGATTAATTACATCCCACTTTTTATCACAGTAATACAACAGAGACCTTATTTATTTTGAAAGTTCAATATAGATACCAGCTTAACGTTACTAATGTGCTAGTTGACAAGTAGCTAACGTTGATGCTAATGCTTTGTGGGTAACATTATGAGGTTACAACATCGTTCAACACGCTAATAAAAGTTACTTTTAGTATGACTGTTTCGACCACAGTTAACAGGACTGGGCTAACCCACGAATAACTTCACTAGTAACGTTAACGTTAGCTGTATAGATAGACGATTAATCTAATGCTAATTTAGCCAGCTAGCTAGCACACCCCGGTCTGTCTGCCTCACTCCCCCGGCGCAGAGAGACTCAGTCTGGATGACAGCTGACAACAGCCCCGGGACATATAGCTAGCTAGTTACCGTTAGCCCCCAGTCAGCTATCAGTCAGCTACTTTCATTACGGCAACCCCCGGCCAGAACTTATCTCCAGTGCCTGGTGCTTACGACGCTAACGGCAGTTTAATTAAACGTCGGGAAACAGACTATATCAGACCCAGCACCGAGTCACAACAGCGGCCATCCATAGAGTTAGCTAGCTACATCTCCGTAGCGCTACCGGTGTATGTGCTGAAAATCTCCCCCCTTTGCGTTTAGCTGTCTTTACGGTTAGCTAAATTAACCCGACAAAAGGTGGGTTAAGCACCAAAACGAAAAGTTAAGATTACTGAAAAGTGAAGGGGAGATAATTCCGGGCAGCTGGGAGATGTTCTGCTGCACAACAGGCATTGAACGTCCTCGCCGTTGTGGAGATTTCCCCGACAATCCGACAAAGTTTAATTTAATTCGAACACAACCCATGTAGCCAAACCCTAAACCCTGTTGTAGCATGAACCTTATTCTGTTACGGTGTCATTAGTGACATGTCGCTGTTAAACAGTAGCATTTTTTACATTAGATTACAAATTAGATATTATTTTAGAATAAAAAGCGCCAGCCCCATCCCATAGCCTATTATGTGTGTTTATTTAGCTTTACTTGGCTTTAAAGGGGCCTTGCCTTAATCCTGGCTTAATTCCCTTTACAAGAAAAAGTTTAGAATCCAGAAGATAGAAGTGAATTGTTAATAGTTCGGAGAGATTCAAGGACAGGGGTGACAGATATTATTTGTGTCCATTGTAGAAAGTGTAGAGAAGTGGAGGGAAGAGTGAAACAGAGGCAGATTAGGGGAAAAAAAGAAAAGATGAATTCAGAGATAGAGAAAGACCAAACAATGATAGCAGTAAAAAGTTAGAGCCCTAAGCTGAGATACTGGGAGACTGGTTGTGGAGCTGACCCCATTCCCAACTTCTCTTGGCATGGCCTCATCGATGTGACATGCATTACCATCGCAGCGCTTGTCACTGGCCCCAGCGTCCCTTTCCTTCACTGTTGTCTCTCTACTGCCACTCATGATCACAGCCTCTCCCTAACACGCAGGGCCGACACACCACACCGCACTCTCTCTCTGCCATCCCCCATCTCTGGACCCACTGTCACAAAGATAAATAAGAAAAAGAAGTCAGTGAGAATTTTCCAACAGTCACTCTCTCGCAGGGGATTTTTTCTACACACTTTCTCCGCTCTTCAGCGAAGCTGCAGGATTATCTCAGAGGGCTGACAGGCTATTCGAGGTCAGGATAAGTATTTACAGGTCTTGTACGCAGTGGCAGTGCAGTGGGGAGGAAAAAAGTCTTCGCTAAGTGACACAAATCAAATCAGCACGCATCGAGTTTGCAACGAGTGTGAACCCTGGTACAGGTGTCAGATCCCATTCTGCTGAAATAGCTTTGTGTGTACTGTAGGCTGTAGAGACACAACAATAAACTCCAAATGCTCCCTCTCTATACACAAGCGCCACAATGTATTCCTGTGCATAGACACCATGAGTAATAAAACCAATCATGGTGCTTGTCTATGAAACTTGCTCAATGAATAGTAAATTATGTCTCCACTTCTCATTAAACTGCAAGACAGTAATTTCAGCCATCACTCTTTGACAGATTCCTTTGTTTTCTTTTGTGTCACTTTGTTGGAGGGACATACTGTATATCATATACATCATTTATATCAGGCACCATGCATCTGTTGTTGTTTGACAACCAAAACCCTGTTACGTTGATTTAAATTCAAACCTTTCAAACCCTTTATAAGGGCCAGACACGTGTAATTACAACAATAACTGTTTGCCTTTATTCTCCCAGTTATTAACAAAATGTATCTATATAAAGTTGGATTTTTAAACTATTCTGGGAATTGTTTTTGTTGTAGGACTAAAAGCACATGTAATGTGATCCACCTTAATCTCAAATCAAACACAATGTGTGAGTGACTGTATGTTTGTCTATTCTTCGTATACATGTACCACACACACCTGCCTATTTTGAAGAAGCTCCACTCACTAGAGAGACTCCTCCCCTGCTGCCACAGTATTAGGAAATCACATATGGAAAGAAAATCTTCCAAACACTGAGCAATTATTTGCCAGTTTTTGCCACAAAGACTCGCATAAGAAACTCTGCTTTGTGCTATTGTTCCACATGCCGTTGACTCCTGAATGAAGGTATTATTTGCACCAGAGTTCACACGAAGTTTGCAGGAGAGATTACGGAGGAGCCTGGGAGCTGCAGTGCACAAGGTTATGAGCTAATTCCTCAACAACAGTGAGACTGATGAGTGTTATTGATGCCATGTAAGAAAGCAGACAATATGTGTGTGTGTATTTGCATTTACACAGCACATGATTGTGGATTTACAGTATAAGTACATGCACATGTACACGTATGTGCTTACTCCCTGCTATGTGGTTTCACCACACACTCAACTTTCCACATTCCAACAGCGTCCTCCTCCACCTCCTGTGCTCTCTGTATGGCATTTCAGCAGCCGATGCATAGCAACATTTTGCATGTTGAAATAGCGTGTTGACTTTCAAAACAGTATGCTTTGTAAAGTGTGTTTGTATGTGAATAAAATAACGTATTGAATTGATAAAAATATTCGTTTGACAAAGCAGCAAATAAGCAAAACATTCAGGATACACTCCGCTTGTCAACACACCATAGATCTGTTTTAAGTGAAAGAAATATCAGCTCTGGCATTACTTTGATTTATTTATGTGAAAGAGAAAAGATCTTTCGCACCAGAGCACTAATAATGCACAGAGGTGTTGCACCATCGCTGGGAGAAAAACCCCGGGGCAGGCTTATGCCCAGGATTTCTATGGAGATCTCCAGTGGGGTGCAATGGGTGATTTGCATCGCCCCCTCCAGGCACTTTCATCCTGACCCGGCTGCGCTGTGCACGTGGCGGAACGGTAGCCAGGGCTGTTGCCTGGACAACTGATCACAGGATTACAGGTTGGGAGAAGGGGGGAAAAAACAAGAGAGAGAGAGAGAGAGAGAGAGAGAGAGAGAGAAGAGAAAGAGAGTGTCAGTCAGTCAGTCAGTGTTTGTATCACTGGTCTTCAAACGCTGGTCCTGCTGGTTTTTCATTTTGGCCAACTAATAAAGGACTGCTTTAGGCCTGGGACACAAAGACAATGTAATTAACTGGCTGGTTGGAGAGAAATGCTCTGTGGGGCTCTGATGTGGGCTGAAAATGGGAACCAGTGGTTTAAATAGGCTTTCTGGGTGTTTTCTGGACATACATGAAGCTTTAGTCCGTTTCCTACATTCTTAAACCCTTATTGCTAGACACCATATTGTATCAAGAGTTCCCTGGTTAGTTCCTTCCGTATTCAGTGTTGTCAGATTAGGCTGTTTTCTGCCCAGTCAAGCTTCTTTTTAATTGACTGGGCGGTTACAATTAGTTTTGGGTGGATTGTGATACTTTGGGCTACTGTTTGGGGTGGTTTCCCTTAACAAAAAGTTGGACTACGTTACAATATTCCTCCTCTCTTCTGAGTAGTATGATTGAGATTGACAGGGCAATGACTTCAGCCGGCTCAGCTCGACACGCAATAAGTAATAACTGATGAATGTCGAAACCAAATGTCATTTCAGTTTATTACAACTAGACTTTTTTCCCCCCCATTTAGGTTATTATTTGATAATAGTTCTGCAATACAGTAAAAGACTTGCAAAAGCTTACATCTGCTCATATAAGTGAAAACTTTTAATGAGTGATTTTTTATTATTGTGGTTTTTAGTCCACCTAAACTTATGCTAATAAACATCTGACTGGAAGTGCGTCCCAGGACCCAATGCTATCTTTTTGATCAGCTACATAACTTAAAAGGGAGCCTTTGAGGCTCCCTCCCAGATCAAATTATATGGTGAGAAAAAATACCTAGTCTAAATGAAAACAAAAATGGGCTATATGGCGAGCAGTCAGTTTCACGGCAACATTCTTCTATTTGCTCCCTGACTAAAGGTGTGCCATTAAGTGAAATCACATGGTTTGCAATTTGGTTGAATTCTAGGACATGACTGCACACATTTGGTTTAAAACCTGTACAGTTAACAGCATAAGTGGCACATGTATGAAGACAGCATGTGGGAATATATAGACATGAACTGTAAAAGTATACTGGTCTGCCTCACTCCACTCCACGCCATTCAACAACGGGCCATCGCACACACATCTAATGCCTTCAGGGGAAAGAAAAGTTTCTACTGCTGCTGCATATTAAAGCATAGCTATTTTCTGTGAGTGTGGCACGTCTTTATTCAATATCAGGGGCTCCACAGAGACACGTACAGCTTTAGGCTGGCAGCAGTGCGGTGAGAGTGTGAGTTGCAATCTGACTGACTGATTGTTTTTAATAATGCTCACCCTCTGTGCTCACATTTGTTCATATTTAACAGAGGAGATGTTAAGGTGGACCAGTGTTGCTCTGTTTTTCTACTCAAAGAAGGACAATGGTCATAATTTGTTGCAACAAGGGGGAGGCCTTCCTCTTTCGCTGCCTAAAGGACCTCTCACGATAAAATGCCCTAGCCACTCGTGGTCGCCCACGCAGGAGGGAGAACCTCACAGTACCAGAACATGTACTGTTTGTGCCAATTACTTATTGTATATCGTACTATGTTTAGTATGTATAAGCTGTCTCTAGACACACATTGCCAAGATATGTGACATGTATGTCACATATTTTAGGCAGGAAAACTGTAGACCTCTGTAGTCAAATTAGCGTTGTGTGCCTATATGCTTTACTACAGGACTTTGCTAACCTTGCTAGGCACTGGACCTCAGACTTGGGCTAAAAATGTTCCCGTTACCTCGCTCCAAATTGGGCTGGTGGTTCACTGCCCTGGAAGCATGCATCCCAGGGTGTCAAACACCACTTGATCAGCCATCCATAACCCACCTCTCCACCCCCAGCTACAAATCTCAGTGGACAAACAATGCTGTACTGATTTCTACTACTATGTGTTCAATCAAATGTATACCTTAGCATTTATATTATAAATGGCCACACTTGAAGACGTAAAAATCCTGCTCTCATATTAGAAAGGGTTTAGCAGTGTTGTAGTACTAGAGATTGGTCTTGGTCTCAAGACCCCTTTTTGAAGGTTTCGGTCTTGTCTCGGAATCAAATGCATTTTTACTCGGTCTTGTCTCGGTCTCAAATAAAAAAGACCCAGGGTTTTATTTCAAGACCAGTCAAGACCACAACTTCCTTTCGATACATTTTTTTTAGGCATTTTTCATGATACACTTATGGCAATAAGCCTATGGTTAGCATTTTCCACATTTTATCGTGTCATGCAGTGTGGGACTCGCACTGGTCTTGTCTTGGTCTTTAACTCGGTATCGTCCTGCCTCGGACTTGGTCTTGACTCGGTCTCAACCCCTCAAAGTCTTGGTCTTGACTTGGTCTCGATACTCTCTGGTCTTGGTGATGACTTGGTCTCGGTTTAGGTGGTCTTGACTACAACACTGGGGTTTAGCCATGAAAGTTGTTCAAGTGGGGATAAGCGTGTACACTTTCGGACAATCTCTCAAAAAGTTCCAATCCTGCATTCCTGGCCAATCTTTGGATGAAAAGTGCGGCTTTATCAGTTTGACTGTTTCGGAGAAGTTACAACGTTTTTGGAGTTGGATCCACCCCTTCTGACGTTGGACAGATAAAATGTCTCGCAACTTGCATCACTGGTTTTAAAGTTTGTAACGTATTTGTACAGATTCCTGGACTATCTGCCTCCTCAAAGAAATGTGAAAAGGTTTGTCTATCCGTCTTCTGAATCCTATCGTTGACTCGGACATTGATATACCCTACACTCTTATCCAGGTTCAGCCACCTGTCTTCCACACACTTATTGACATGGTTAACCACATGCAAATCTCCTCTAGCCCTGTGGATGATTTGCCATCGCATTTATAAAAAGAAGCATTGGCCCAAGGCAGCATATGATTACTGAGCTCTCTTTCCTCTGTTTCTGTATCTTCATTTATTATTTTATTCTGTACTTTTTATTTAAAGCATGCAGGTGTTCATCCATTTTTAAAGAAACCAATAATCTTGACCAACAGCTTCACAACAATTACAGACCCATCTCTTGTCTTAGAAAAAGTGGATTCAAAGCAATTCACCTATAATACAGTATAATACAATATAGTTTTTCTTGATTGCTAAGACACATTTCTTGAAACCCCCACCCATTTTCTCGGCCCTCTGAACTGGCTTATAGTCTCTACAATTGGCTTTGATCACCTCATTAGAAACGTGTGTGTACAATTTTGAGTCGTGTGTAAATGATGACAACTGTGTTGTAGTTGTGTTTAACGTTTGCTGCCTGTGTTAACCCTTTTGCAACACAAGTGCATCACAGTGTGAAATGTGTTTTAGCGAGTGAGAATGTGTTGATTCGACAAATGGGTTTAGGCCACTGAGCATCCTTCAGATTATGGGGTTTAGTGTTTTAGCAATTCAGAAAAACTGTAACAAAGTAACAAAGGTATTCAAAGTTTTCAATCAGGTGGTGTTAATTCCAAATGCGGCGTTCAACATTGTTGATATATAATATTAACTAACAGACTCGAGCAGTGGCTCAGAGCCAAGGTTAAAATGATGATGATTTTCTTTTTTTTCTCTCACAGGAAGTTGTGTTGAACTGTAAGTATTCCTCATCTGTCCACCCAGTATTGTGGAGTTTGTGTGGTTCAATTACTGTATGTTTATTTTATGTGTTACCCTATATTTTTAATATACCCAGTTGCAACTTTATTTTAATCCAAAGGATCTCAGCAGATCTTTTTTTTTTTAAGATTATTTTTTTTGGCCATTTTAGAACTTTATTTGTATAGGACAGCTGAAGACATGAAAGTGGAGAGAGGGGGGGTGGGTGGGATGACATGCAGCAAAGGGCCGCAGGTCAGAGTTGAACCTTGGGCTGCTGCGGCGAGGAATTAACCTCTATATACAGTATTAGTCTTGCTTTTCACATAGCATTCAGGGATGGTTTATTGCTATTTCTTTAAACCAATCAGAATCGTCTTGGGCCGTGCCAAGCACCGGAGAAAAGCTGCGGTGCCTCTGCAAAATAGGCTCGGAAGGAACTTGTTTTGGTGGAACATGTGTACGTTTAAAAGTTGTTTTAGTCATGCAACAGAAAACTCAGATTGGGCAGATAGTCTAGCTAGATGTCTGGATTTACCCTGCAGAGATCTGAGGAGCAGTTAACCATAGTCCTCATAAATCCACCGCAGTTTAAAATGCCAACACAAAGGTCCAAAAGCCCAAGGCAGTGGATATCCGGCCTAAATGAGTGAAATCTGACGGATTTTCTAGCGGCAACGGAGCAATCCCGGAAGTGGAATGTCAAGGATACAAACTTCTATATATGGGTGGGTGCTCTACCAGGTGAGCTACCCAGGTGGCTGGATCTTAGCAGATTTTTTTTTGTAATATAATTAGTACAAGTTTAAAGTCTGTACAAATCACCGTTTTGTTTTTCCCATCGATCCACCCAAACAACTCAGGATCTCGGCAGATTTAATGAATTTTTTCATGACATCAAGGGATGGATGGCCCACAACCTTCAAGAGATGAATGTTTTATAGGCCCTAATGGGTGATAAATGTACCTGGTTCCTTGTATCTAATGCTCATGTGCAAAAATGTAGGATTCTATTTTGTTTCGTGTTCACATTCTACTTAGTAAAGCTTTATTTATGCTTTACTTTTTATTCAGGAAGTCTCACTGAGATCAAGATCTATTTTATAAGAGAACAAAAAAAAAATCACAATTTCTATTTTTATTTTTTATTGTAAAAATGAGATCCATTGGTCATGACACTTATGAAGCTCAGCGTAAAACCTCTCTCTCCTAAAACTGATCAGATGTTTCGAGGCGTTCACTTTTCAGTTAAACCAATCAGAATCGGCCATGTATTTCACGAGCCAATCACAGCATGACATCCCTGCTTTAAATCTGTTCTCTCCTCTGCGGCTGCCAGTTGTCATTTCAGGCAAAGAGTACAACTCTCCTTCTCCCCTTCCACCTCCAGTCATCGTCACCCACGGCCCCCTGGGTCCTCCTCCAGCTGACCGCTCCCATCGACTCATTCGATCCGGTCTTCGTGCTCCTTCACCACCACCACCAGTGTCTAGACTCCATCGGGGGGGATAGGTCTCGGTTTCTCTACCCCCTTAAAAACATATTTTATACGATGAAGTCTAATCTCCAAAGACTTCGTACATTTCATATTTTGCATATGTAGCCTACAAATAAATCTTTGCATATCTGCAACAAAGTCTCTCCTGATTGAAATAAATTCATCCATGCCTTTGTGACAAAATGGTGAGATTATGGTAATGCACTTTCCATTTACATTCAGTATGTCAGTCTTCAACAAATCACCTCCTGCTTGTTCAAAGCTCTGCTGCCAGACTTCTAACAAAAATGCTCTGCTCACATCAATCTAGTTTTAGCCTCATTACACCGGGTCTGAGTGAGTTTTCGAACCAATTTTTTTAATTTTAATTATCGCACTACATGGCACATTCCTAGAATTTGAATAATGCAAAACTTTTAAAACCATACCACCTTTTACTATCTATCTATATCTATACCTATCCATATCTATCTACCGTCATCTCACCAAGATCTCCCACCAACTAAACTTAAATCTAAAGACTAGAGAGCCTTTGCACATTGCCCATTTTATTGTGTCTAACGTACATTCTTCTAAACGTAGCCTTTAAAAAAAATATATTTTTTTAAATCATCATGTTTTTTCCTTGTCCTACCAATCTGCGTTTCTTTTCCCATCCTTTTGTTAAGCACTTTGTGAACCTCTGCATTTGAAAATACTATATACAAATGTGTTATATTACAGTATACAACTGTACAATAGGAGTTTATTTGCAACCAATTTCTAGGAGACAGGGTTGTTAGAGGTTATGTCTTGTACAATATATGTCTTTCAAATAAAAAGGAGTGAAGTTATTTTCAATATTTGCCCTCAGTAACCCATAGGCAAAGAATTGTGACATTGTATAAGAGTCTAAACTGGAAATCTCAACCCATAAACCTCTTATATGGCCAACGCTGAACAACACATTAAACAATGTTCCTTCTGTTTGAAATGCATTTGCAAAGTCTAGTTAAGTTTTAGTGGCTTAAAGGAATTGAACAGCAATACAAACATGTTAGTTATGTAACCATATTTTGGTCAACAAGAGGCCTCTTTCCCACATGGGGTGGTGGTCATTGCCAACTCAACATGTTGAGAGTGTTATTGAAAACTAAAGCATTTAGCTCAGTGCAAACAATGCCACTCAGACATCCTAAAATAAAATGAGGTAGATAAATAGCAATTATCTGTGCCGTTTCCCTGTAACCCAGTTTCTCCGTCCTCAATTACACACTTAGAGGTCAGGAGGAAATAGACCATATTGCAGATGGGACCAGACTGCAAATGTAGGTCCACTGTTACAGTTCCCTGAGCGGACTGCACTCAATGTAGCAAACTTGAGAACAGCTCCTGAGGCCAAGGCCGCTGACACTGAACATAAAACAACCCAACAGTGTTATGAGGGTTTTTCTTTGAATTGTTTTGTAACCAATAAACACGGTTTCTGCTGTTATCAAATGTAAAGAATGGCATTTGGATGCTGATATTGAGCCAGTACATTAGCTTTAACAACATGCAGCCATTCCAGGAAAAAGATTTAGGGCTAGAGAGTATTTTCACAGGAAGGAGGCATTCTTCCTTTATTGAAATATTTGTTCCAAATAGTCTTATATCAGTGTTTAGATGATAAGCTCCTGATGCTCATTTAAAGTGAATCCATACACCGAATGGGTCTGGTTTGACAAAACACTGCCATCTGACAAGGTCAGAACAGTGATTATCCCCATGCTGCATTATCTGCTACTAAAGTACATTCCATTAAAGTGGACAGTGTTTAAAAATGTGTGGGAGGGTGATGAGGGGGAGGAGAGAGTGGGGAGTGTGAGAGGAATGAGGGAGAGCAGTGTAACAGGTTTCCAGGAGGACAGGGGGAGGCATAGAAGAAGAGGAGGGTGCTGTGAGTGCAAGAATGATAAGCCAAGAAGAATGTGAAGGAAAAGATGGACGACATGAGCGGGAGGAGGAGAGTTAGGGAAAACTCAGGAGCAGCTGGATATGTGAAGAAGTAGTTCGGGAGACATAGATGACTTACACAGAAGCATTTAATGAAATCTTGATCATGACGACATAAGGATTAAGCAGTACAGTTTAATATTGTCATCCCAATTCTGAGGAACTCTGCATTTCCAAAAGGCGTTTATCTCATGCTGAACACATGTCAAGTTTGGATTATGCGAAGATATTAATGGTGCCATAACATAGACGCTCACTTAAATCAATGTTGTTTTGCAAGTCCAGTCTATCTCTCTCTGGGGAATAGGGGTGTATGTGCTGGTGTATGTGTTTGTCAGTAAGGTGGGTGAGGCCCTTTAGCCGGTTTCCGTTAACCTTCAAAGGAGACGGTCCAGGAACACAACATTCCCTTATCATGCAGCTGCTTCGACTCCCTCTAACTCTAGAGAAGTAGTCCTAAACATTTTAAGGCCAAGGACCCCTAAGCTGAAAAAGTGACGGAGAAGGGACCCCTTGCTATATATAATGTATAAAATTGAGCTGTATATTAAACTGGGATTACAATAGCATATAGTGCAGCCTAGAGCCTTTAAATATACATTTTGATGCATACAATACTAAGCTATTAAAATAATTGTTAACATATTCATATATTTATACATCATGTTTTAATGTTAAAATGTGGAACAGTGAACCCTTAAGCTTAACTATATCTGTGGATGGCTACCTTACCTATAGGCCAGTAAGCCTATCATCCATGTTGTGTAAATTTAAAAAAGATTTATCTTTCCAAATAATACGTTGGATTCATGTTAATGTATATTTTCAGACCTATACAGTACAGGCCAAAAGTTTGGACACACCTTCTCATTCAATGCGTTTCCTTTATTTTCATGACTATTTACATTGTAGAGTCTAACTGAAGGCATCAAAACTATGAATGAACACATGTGGAATTATGTACTTAACAAAAAAGTGTGAAATAACTGAAAACATATCTTATATTTATATACTTATACTTTGAGGAATCTAAAATATAAGACATGTTTTCAGTTATTTCACACTTTTTTGTTAAGTACATAATTCCATATGTGTTCATTCATAGTTTTGATGCCTTCAGTGAGAATCTACAATGTAAATAGTCATGAAAAGAAAGGAAACACATTGAATGAGGTGTGTCCAAACTGTTGGCCTGTACTGTATATATATATATATATATATATATATATATATATATATATATATATATATATATATATATATGTGTGTGTGTATGTATATATAACATGACCTGTGACCTGATGTAACCTACGTTTTTTCCTTGCCAGTTCAGCATAATGAGAGAAGCTCAGTCAGATCAGCAATGGTAGGTCTGGGCTGCCACAGGGATTGGCATTAAGAGGTTTTCTTTGAACAACAATTAAGTTCTGCATTAGAAAGTAATGCTTCCCCTAACTGAGGGGCCCTTAAGCAAGGCTCTCAATTGCTGAACTGCTCAGTGGACCACAGAGTCAGATTGTGGTTGCACTTGGCAGCGCCCAGGTGTGAATGTACACTCTGAGATTCTGAACAGCATGTTTCTAAAAAAGAAACAGTTGTTGCAGATTGGGCAGACACAGAGCAACATTATCATCCATTTGGAGTCCCGTTTTTGGCCACTTAGCTTTGTTTTTGGTCTCCACCAACTCCTGAGGAACATACCCTGGCTCTTTAGCTGCTGAGTGCTCCACTATGTTCACTTGCTAGTTCTTCAAACAGTGATGATAAGGAAAGGAATTCTTTTTTTCCATCAGAAACTTGTTACCATCTTTGTAGAGAGTAAGGTACGATAAGTATAGAGTTGAAGCCAAACCCCTTTAGAAGTGTTACAGCATTTTTGATTGGTGGTCTGTTTAATGGCAGGCCGTGCCTTTTCATGTCTTTGTAAATTATTCTTTTGTGTTATTATGGACTAACTGACCCTAACTGAATCTTAAAACCACTAATTTGCTCTGTTTTGAAACCTGACATGTTCCACTGCTTGTCCCTGAATCCACCACTCCATCTGTTCCCATCTGTTTCTCTGTCTGTCTGTCTGCCTGACAGACAGAATACAGAGGGCGAAGACTTGTTTCACCTCCAGAAACCCCGCAAAAGTGTTCTTTCTCTTCATCCCCTCTCAATATATTTTCTCTCTTTCCGTCTCTCTGTGTCTGCCTATTCATCTCCTCTGCCTTTGTATTTCTGCTGTCTTTCCTGGCCCCTCTCTTTTCCTCTGTATATTTCTATCTCACACCATTGTTCCCTTTCCTCGCTTTCCTCACTCGCCCTCTCTCTTCTAAACCTCGGGTACACCTGGCTGGCTGCTGAGGGCTGACACTTTAAAGACATTGGCTTCAGCTTCGGCTGCTAGTGGAATATCAATATCTGTTGCACACACGCACGCACGCACGCACGCACACACACACACACACACACACACACATACACACACACACACACACACACACACACACACACACACACACACACACCTACCACCCTCCCTCCTGCACATGTATAGCACACATAAAGGCACACATACATCAACAAACACCCCCTTCCATCTGCACACCACCCACTAACCCCCATAGCTGACTCTATTAGAGCAGACATATATTGAGGCTAGCTGCCATGTTGCACTGAATGCCCGCCATACTAGCAAGAGGGGAACCTTGGGAGAGCTACAGTGGAGGGCACAATGAGTAAACATAACGCATTCCCCCCTCCACCTCCACATTTTTTTTGTCGCTACAAAGCACTTTTTTCTCTCCAAATAACATGTCCTGCATGTGTTGGTTACATCTGAAGAATTTTAAGCAGCTAACTGTAAGCCCTTTAAGACCTCATCCCTGCATGTGAGGATGTAGAGAAACACACACACACACACACACACACACACACCTCCCCACAACCCAACTCTCTCTCTCTCATTGTCTCTGTAGGCTCCTCAAACCTCCCTCTCTCCTCTTTGCTCTTTGTTGATTTACGTGGACGTCTCTCCATCCAAGCCAGATTACTGCTCTTAGCGTTGCCTGGCATGGATCTCTCTGCACTTGGGAGTAATAGCCCGTGGCAGATTGACTCAAGAGGTTATCATATGATTCTCACTGTCTGTTTCCATTGGTTTGGCTATCTGTGTCTGAGTAAATGGCCATTTAAAATTCTGCACTATACGTGCAATGTTTGCAGCAGTAGATAGATTGGCGGATTACAGTTTTTTTTCGATTCCTGAACGACAGTGAGCACAACTAGAGACACATGTGCAAAACCCTAACCACAGTCTGCACAGTGGCAGTTCATGTGGACCAAACTCTAGTTTCATTGCTTGAACACAGTTTCAAAAGTCTCCACACGTGTCTCATGGCTTTAACCACAACATGCACAACACTGCCTACAGCACTTTGTTCAAATGCTAACACACTGCTGTCAAAACTGTTAACAGCACATTCAAAACAACTGATATCAACCCGGTGCATATCAAACACTGCTGATTGCAATTTCAGCTGATAGTCTTGTTTTAGACTTGTTAGTGATCATATACAGTACATATAGGGAAAGCTCAGAAAGACTTTTTTTTTGGAAATAAATCAAGTAAGAATGAAACATTTATAAATTGTACCGTTCGAGAGAAACAGGTAAAAGATACCAATATGTCCAGGTAAGATGTCTGAGGTTCCATACACAGCTATCAAAATGTGAAAACACTAGCTGTACTACGGTAAAACTGCGCACTTTCAGAAAGTAATGGAGGTGGAAGCAATGGAAACACCACATTCATTTGTATTTATAGATGATACAGATGCATGGCAAGCCAGGACATCCAATGTGTTGATTCAAACTTGTGGCTTGATGCTGGAGACAGGTAGGATTAGCCCCACAATTCTTTGTTACTATTACATACGTTTATTTTGTAATAATAAAAAAATAAAAAATAATATATATATATATATATATATATATATATATATATATATATATATATACAGTACAGGCCAAAAGTTTGGACACACCTTCTCATTCAATGCGTTTCCTTTATCTTCATGACTATTTACATTGTAGATTCTCACTGAAGGAATCAATCACCCTTTGCTCAGCAAAGCTGTTCACGGTGGGAACCAGGCATGTAGAATCCATCTGTTCACCTTTTCTGCGTCACACAAAGACACGGTGGTTGGAACCAAAGATCTCCAATTTGGACTCATCAGACCAAAGCACAGATTTCCACTGGTTTAACGTCCATTCCTTGTGTTTCTTGGCCCAAACAAATCTCTTCTACTTGTTGCCTCTCCTTAGCAGTGGTTTCCTAGCAGCTATTTGACCATGAAGGCCTGATTCGCGCAGTCTCCTCTTAACAGTTGTTCTAGAGATGTGTCTGCTGCTAGAACTCTGTGTGGCATTGATCTGGTCTCTAATCTGAGCTGCTGTTAACTTGTGATTTCTGAGGCTGGTGACTCGGATGAACTTATCCTCAGCAGCAGAGGTGACTCTTGGTCTTCCTTTCCTGGGGCGGTCCTTGTGAGCCAGTTTCGTTGTAGCGCTTGATGGTTTTTGCGACTGCACTTGGGGACACATTCAAAGTTTTCGCAATTTTCTGGACTGACTGACCTTCATTTGTTAAAGTAATGATGGCCACTCGTTTCTCTTTACTTAGCTGATTGGTTCTTGCCATAATATGAATTCTAACAGTTGTCCAATAGAGTTGTCGGCTGTGTATCAACCTGACTTCTGCACAACACAACTGATGGTCCCAACCCCATTAATAAGGGAAAACATTCCACTAATTAACCCTGACAAAGCACACATGTGAAGTGAAAACCATTTCAGGTGACAACCTCATGAAGCTCATTGAGCGAACACCAAGGGTTTGCAGCGCTATCAAAAAAGCAAAGGGTGGCTACTTTGAGGAATCTAAAATATAAGACATGTTTTCAGTTATTTCACAATTTTTTATGTATGTATTATGTACATAATTCCATATGTGTTCATTCATAGTTTTGATACCTCCAGTGAGAATCTACAATGTAAATAGTCATGAAAATAAAGAAAACGCATTGAATGAGAAGGTGTGTCCAAACTTTTGGCCTGTACTGTATATATATATATATATATATATATATATATATATATATATATATATATATATATATATATTTATATATTGAAGCAAACATTCCTTCTTATTTGCCTAGAACACTGGTTATGTTATAAAACAAAATAAATTCATGTGAAAGAATTTCACTCTTTTCTTCAAAGAAAATATTGATTGAAACTGTAAAGATGAAAAGTTTCTTATTTCTGTATTGGTGTTTGATGCTAGTGTTTTTACTCTCCGTGTGTTCTGAGTGACAGTGTGTGTTGTCTCAATGAGGATTGTTCAAAGTGTTTTGCTGCACTGAGTCTGTTTTGAGAAAAGCAGTGGTGTACGTGATACGCAGGTCTACACAGTATACCCACAAAGAAAGATCCAGGATTTCCATATACCCACTTAAAAATGCCCAATGACACGCAACAACATACTTCCCATTATATTTTTGATATATTTTGAATGTCATCTGTGTTTTTCTTCTTCGCATAGGCTAAATAAAGGTATTTCCACTGTAAATTGGTGCATAAAAGTGTATCCAAATGCAGGAAATTAAGTCTTTGACGCTCAAAATTTCCCTGGGGGAGGACACCCAGACCCCTTACTATGATATGCCCCCCTCCCCCCTCCCCCAAAGGCAGATTCTGGCCCATATATATATATATATTTATATACAGTACAGTATACCCACTACAATACATTAGACTACACCACTGGTGAAGAGCGGTGTTGTTTGGAATGAGTTTAGCAGGTGATGTGAAGTATTTAGCTCAGGTGACTGTTGGTAATGCAGACTGTAGTTAGAGTTTTGCACATGTGGCTCCAGTTGTGACCACTGTCGTTTAGCAATTGAAAAAAAAAAACTGTAATAGCGTCATGTTCTTTCTGTGAATTCTTTAGAAGAAATAGCCTAAAAATAGTTCAAATGATAGGGAAACAATTCTCATCGTACCAGTTTCTGCAAATGTTGTGTTTACAGACTGAATGTGAGTTTAGCCTTGATAGCTTCTTGGAAGACACAGGGGACAAAGTCAGCTTTTCACTACTCTGACATTTGCATAACGTTGGCCTGACACCTAGTGGATACAATAATTTTGGTCTAAAGGGGGAAGCAAGACACTGAGAATCTGTTTTCTTAAAATCAACAATCCCTTACAATTCAGCTGCAATATGACATCAGTTGTGTGCACTCTACTCCTACAAAATTAAATACAGTATAATAGTCCATAGACATAGGAGGTGTCAGTAGGTGTCTGACTTGAACTGATGTTTAATTTACAAACGGGACATAAATGTTAAGTCATGTTAATACCAATCATCCAGGTCATTTAATACTTTAAGATGTTATCAAACATCTGAACCAGAACAATATCAGCTGTGTGAAAGGCCATGTAATCTTAATGTATAATGCTTACAATTTTTATCATTTTAAACCATTTTTGGATGCTATTCATGGCTGCTATATCCATTGGATGAATATGCACTCATCAATTTCCTCTTTATGTAGAAGTTAGCGATGTAAGTGTCATTCCTGTGCTGGGTTCAAATGGTGTGCAAATGCACAAGAGATTCAAAAGAAAAGATGAATGCACATACTGGAAGAAACTTTTGAAGATGGTGGACAGGGATGCACACATTGCACATAATTTGTGCACGTTATGACATAATCTGGAAGTGCAGAACAGCCAGTCCCGGTCATTTTGAATTTGAAGAGAAACATATTTGCATCAGTACGAGTATAACTACCACGACCCACAAGCTGCGTGGGTTGCTCATTTACCTCTGATGTATTTCTGACAGAATAGCTCTATAAACTGAGTTTCCTCCTGGGCCGGCCCTGGTGATAAATAAATGTGTCATTTCAAACTGAAATCTAGGAGTTGTATTATTATGACATTCTTGTACCTTTACCACCAGTAATCATGGGTATCGCTAAATCAACCAGAACTACAAATTACCCGACCTAATGGGGGCATTTATGGCTCAAGTCTTCTTGTCTTCATAAAGCTTTATATTGACCTTGTATAGCTTAGATAACAATCCATTCCCATTAGGAATGTAAGAATCATTAATTGTATTTTTTCTACTCAAAAGTCAGGGACACAAATCACAAGCGCTGGCTAGTCTTCTTTGACACTGCTGTGGAAGCGAGGCTTGTTTGGGCTGCAAGTCTCAGCGAGCAATTCTCAGTCAAGTGCAGAATCGATGTTGCCAGGGCCAAGGCAAGCTTTATTAACAGACATGACAAAGTGACAAACCAATATACTTCAGACCAAGACTTACATTTATAATAAAACACCAGGAAATAGAGTCAGGAAGAATTGAGGGATAGAAGCAAGCTCCATACAGAGAAAAAAGCAAGGTCTATAGAGTGGTTAGGGCTAGATTAAGTGCTGGTGAGCACTGTAATCTCAAAAAACCCAGTTGTCAGGAAACCTTATTGGTTTTTAACTTTTACCTGATGGGCTGTGGAATAGCACTGTACATCGATGATACAAAGGGGTTTTATTCACATTCAAATTGATTTAATAAAAAAGGATTTGCATTTAAAAAAAACAAACAAAGGTCTCCACATGCAAAAACCAAATATTACCTGCAGCTCTGCACTAAGTAGAGTACAATCAAATGAAGTCAAGTACAGAACAGAATATAGACTCATGTGAACTCACAGTCCATGTTGCTTTCAAATAGTGTTTTATTTGACCAAGGAGAGCTGTCTGCCACACACACACACACACACACACACACACACACACACACACACACACACACACACACACACACACACACACACACACACTCACACAGACAATACTAATCAGTGAGATCTAAATCCCCTGGGTATAGGCTCTATTAGACCATGTGCTTATGAGAAGATAATCATTCAGTGATATGAAGACAGCACCGGGCAGTGGGTGGCAACAGTAATGCTGCTGAATGAAAATGCTCTGCTGCACACTGTGTGCCAAAGCCTTAACTTTTAATATAAGTTGTTGCCTGAAGGCAGACATTAATGAGTCCTTTTTGTCAAGGTGAAGGAGCAGAGATAGCAGACAATGTGTTCAACTTTAATGGATGCAATCACAGCTTTGAATATATGAGAGTGAGGGTTATAAAATGACACTGCTGTCCTCTGGGCAAACAAGTTAAGCTTTAGCCCTCGGCTAAACAGATCAATAAGATAGTTTTAATGTCAATATCACGGCAGATTTTGGACATTTTATTTAATGACACAGTCAGGGTTGTCCTGCAAAAAAGTCACAAATGCCAGGGAGTTAATTAGAAAAAGAATAGTGTTTGTGTAGACACAAACACTAGATGGTGCTGTTTAGTTTTGACTGCTTGTTTCATGGTGCATCACGTGTGAATATTGTGACCTCAGTTTTCAGTATCACACGTAAGTTCTCAGTCTGCCTTGATATATAGTTCCCTTTCTTGTCAAATTTGTTGCATCAATCAAATTCATGCATGTCGTTTGGCCATTTTAGAGTTTCACTGAATGTATTTGGTGCAGTGTAGTCCACAAACACACAACATGACAAAGTGTCAACAAAAGGCTGGTTTTTGGTCTCAGCTAGTGATTGTTGTGCAATCCACAATTAACAGCAGTCTAGTGGTCGTCGAAGCTCAAGTAGCTATTTATGGCTGATTTGCCGAGCTCTGTGTTAACAAGCCTAAGTACAAGAAAAAATGTCACATGAAAATGCGCTCTAATGTTGTTTTTATGTCGCCACACAGACCAGCGAGCATTGATTATTCTCCGGCTGTAAGGAATGGGAACCTTGTGGGATGCACTCCATGAAAGCTGGAACTATAATGAATACGCCTGCTTTGTTTCAGGGAGCATGAAACAAATGAGATGGAAATGAGCTTAACAAATACAAAGGATAGGAAACACAAGCATCTGTTGTTGATGTGCAGTTAAATGAGGACATTTCTTTACGCTTAAAGGATGAATGCCATAATAAAACAAATTTTTCTCTATTAATCTGAGGCTCTTGGTAAATCTGAAACATATTCACTGCACTCATGGCGACTTTGTTGTGATGCCAATAGTCTTAGCCAGTTTTAAATGGGGTTGCTATCTATGTGTTTATATTGCTTCTACAGTAACCTAATCCTGTTTTTGTATCTCTGTGTTTTCAACCAGCACACCGTTGGTGTGAGCAGCCAAAAAAAAAGGGTGTTATCAAGTATCAGTGCTGTTTTCACAGCTACAATCACGCAGCAGACAGAGATAGAAATGGTGGAGTAAATAGGAATGCCCTTTATACAGAAGAAAGGAGAGATCAGGCCAGGAAGCACTAAAGTAAGTGTATAATAAAAGGGAAAGAGGGAAAGAAAGACTGAGAGAAACAGAAGGAAAGACAGATATTAAGTGAGGGAGTCAGGCACATACTGAGAAAACGCTCTGTAACATGTGACATGCGAGTCTGGTGCTGTCTTGCCAAAGACAGGCTCTATTTTTAGGGGAGGAATGTACACAGAGGCCTCGTGGAGGAGACCATAACAAACAAACAGTACGCAGCACGCTCTTACAAAGAGACAGCCCCCTTTGAATCACTCACACAGCATCAACACGAGAGCAAAGAGGAAGAAAGTACAGGAAAATCAAAAATCAAGGCATCCGATTATCTGCGGAGATCTTGCTTCGAAAACAGAGCGGGACCCGAGAATACATATATATATATATATATAGAGAGAGAGAGACGAGAAACAGGTAAGTGATGTATTCCAGTAAGGCTTCACGAGCTGCCAGGATGCTATGCTGTAATGTTGGCATGGATTTAAATACATTAGATGTAAATATTAAACAAAAGCTTTTTTTATACTTAGTTAAGTGTGTACAACCATCTGTTAAAGTTGACATTTTGTATTATATTGCTTTAAATGTAGACTAATACATTTATTTGTTATTTTACACATTTATCTAATGCATGCAATGGAAAAGCTGCAGTAAAATGTATCCAGTTTTTAAGCCAAAATGAAAACCGATTTGTGAGGCTCCACATAAAATACCATCATCTAACAGAAGCACCACTTTTTCCATGACAATGAATCCAGCAGCAGAAATAGTTGTGCAGGTGTTTCTGGAGTAATCTCCTTAGACACCTAGTCTCCAAAGTAATCAGTCAGGCTTCTGTAGGCCCTATTTGGAAAATGTCTGAGTGCAGCAGCGCTGAATTGGGCCCATTCGCCCGAAGGCAATGATCTAAAGCCAATATGATAAAGTTTCTGTTATAGTTGAACAGGTTTCAAATTACTTGCAATCTGTAAGCTAGACAATAAGCAGTGGTTTGGGGGAAAGCTTACCAAGAATATTTGCAGGCTATATGTGAATACATGATACAAGACTTTATTAAATCTAATTCCACTAGCCTGGTTGTGTGGTAATGTGTTTGTTTCACTACCCTTATGATGTTTGTAAATTTTGAGGATTTTAATCAGTATGGACAGTAATTAATTCTAAGACGTCTTACGAGCAAATGTGACATTTTCTCAAAACCTTTTTATTGCTGCCCTAAAATCTATACTAAAACTAAATTGTAATCCAGTTTTGATGAATAATTGATAATAGTTCTTTCACAGCAAGCCCTCAAATGGCTACTTAGTGAGCGACCATATGGCAAAAATGCTTGAGTTTGAAATTGTGTAAGAGTATGTGACTGCTTATACAAGCTGATGGAGGAGGTTTGAGCTTCAATAAAAAACATTTTTTAATTAAAATAAGCCTTAAAACCAACCGAGTTAATAATAACATGGTCTCTCTCCTCAGCATGGAGCGACCAGTCAAGGTCTTCCACTACAAAGACCAGGAGCAGTCGTCCAGCCTGCTCCTGCAGCTCAACAGACTGAGACAGGAGAACATCCTGACTGACGTGTCACTGTGTTCAGGGACCAACACAGAGATCCCATGTCATCGCAACGTCCTGGTCTCCAGCAGCCCCTACTTCAGGGCCATGTTCTGCAACAACTTCATAGAGAGACAGCAGACCAAGATCACCTTGAAAGGCGTCCCATCGGCCATTCTGAGCAGCATCATTGACTATGTTTACACAGGACTCATCAGTATCAGCATGGAGATTGTGCTGCCTCTGATGCAGGCGGCTTCCATGTTGCAATATGGCCGCCTTTTTGAGGCCTGCTCAAGCTTCCTTCAGGAGCAACTGAGCCCTGACAACTGTTTGAGCATGATAAGACTCTCCGAGATCGTGGCTTGTAACAGTTTGAGAGACAAAGCAAAGGAGATGGCCGTGAAGAGCTTCTCCGATGTGTCGGCATCTGAGGATCTGTGTGAGCTCTCCCTACCAGAGCTCATGGGATACCTGGAGGATGATGGTCTTTGCGCGGAGGAGGAGCAGGTCTTTGAGACACTTGTTGCTTGGATCCACCATGATCCTCTATCAAGGCGTGGCGCCATCAGTGACCTTTTTAAGAAAGTTCGCCTACGTCACATCCATCCCACCTACCTCTTCCAATTCATAGCCAACGACCCGCTGATCCAGTCCTCCCCGCTCTGCACCGAGCTCATAGAATCTGTGAGACGCCTGATGTTTTCCGGCAGCACAAAATGCAACGGGGACTCAGCGGTTGGCTTCAAACCCCTCTGGGTGGCACCGAGGCGCTACTCCTACCACGACATGTTGGTGGTTGTGGGAGGGAGGAAGAACAACGAGCAGACCTCGAGGGAGGCCCTCTACTTTGATGAGAAGATCGATAAATGGCAGTGGCTCGCCAAGCTGCCCATTCGTCTGTACAAAGCCTCCTACGTCGCCCTTCACAGTGTCCTGTATGTTATTGGAGGCCTGACCGCAAACACAAAGTGCAGCCAAGTCAGTACGACTGTCTACACACTCTCCCTCAAGACCAACCAGTGGCGGACGGCAGAGCCCATGCTGGAGCCACGCTTTGCCCACCAGAGTGTCTCATATCTCCACTTCATCTTTGTCTTGGGGGGCCTGGGGCCTGACAAACGACTGACAAGCAGCGTGGAGAGGTAAGGTGGACCATAATTACCCTCAATCAAAAACTTCTGTTGGTAATAGCCTACAACACATACAGCATACATGTGGAAAATAATAACACATCTGTCAATAATGCTTTCAGGTACAACAGTATGTTCAACCAATGGGAGACGATGGCGCCCATGCCCGAGGCTGTGTTGCACCCTGCAGTGGCTGCTACTAACCAAAGGATATATGTGTTTGGAGGAGCGGATGCCATGCAGAACCCAGTCAGAATAATACAGGTATGACACAATGTTCTTTAATCACCAAGTCACGGTTTATGTTTCGATTAGTCTGCGGCCCTATTCATTCACCCATCTATCCATTCTCATTTATTCACTCATGAAGCATCTATTTCCCTTCACCCCTGCTCCCCCTCCCCTCCTGTAGGTGTATCACATTGCCAGGAACATGTGGTGTAAGATGGAGAACAGAACAGTTAAGAATGTGTCTGCTCCTGCGGCCATTGTTGATGACAAAATCTACATCATTGGAGGTAGATACTAGCGGTGATAAGAGCTAAATAATGTATACGCATTGGACCTTTGATTCAGCTAAGAAAAGAGGGGAAAAAAATAGAACCTTATTCATTTTGCTATAATTCATTACTATCGATTTATGTCTTGATGAATCAGATTGTAGAGTTACATCACGGCATTCTGCTTGAGCCACACGTGCTGCTCTCTCAAATGAACGTCTCTCCTGTCACAGGATACACCAGGAGAATGATCGCATACGACACCAAGGCCAACCGGTTCGTCAAGTGTGCCAACCTGAAGGAGAGGAGGATGCACCACTCTGCCACCGTTCTCAACGACAAAGTCTACGTCACCGGAGGACGTCACATCAACGGCCACGACGTCATCGAGGACTCAGACAATTTTGAGTGCTATGACCCGAAGACAGACACTTGGACATCTAAGGGGTCTCTGCCGTATAAACTGTTTGACCATGGCTCGCTGACTCTGACGTATTTCTCAAACAGACATGGGCAAAATCAAAGCTCTGATTCATATTCTAATGGTATTATTTGAAACCGGTTTATTTATAACTGACGATGTAGAAAAAAGGACTCATTTTAGATGATTTCATTTTGTAGCAGATCTGCACTATTCCCACTTTAATGAGTAATGGACTTATTAAAAAGTCCCTGACACATTAAATCAAGCATACCTCAAGAAATCAAAATATATATATTGTGTGATTTGTTAAATGCGTAAGTCATTTTTATACCTGGAAATATACTTTTATATGTATAACATTTATATGTTTTATATGTCTTTCTATGTTGTCTGTGTACAACTAAACCTATGAAAACAAGCTATCCTGCTCCGCATCCCCTTTTCAACCTGTCTGACTTCACAAAGAGTGAAAGTGCTATTTTCAGCCTGCTTTAATCATGAGATATGTCATGTTTAAACCCCGGGGCTGTGTACGGTTTGGTACAAGTCAAAGCTGTGCTCAGCTGTTAGGTCTGAAACTACTGCTGTGTCTGGTGAATGTTTGGATCACTATCTGTTGCTTCAATGCAAAATGATGAAAATATTATGAGACATCAAAAATCCAAATATTTCATGCAGTGTTGAAATCAAAATAGAAGCAATGAAATGTAGCTTTAGACTAAATTCAAACAAAAACTTTGGTAGTGTTTTTAGGTTTTGTATTTTTCCACTGCTGTGGACCCATTACCCTATGTAATATATTGCACAACATAGTTCTGCATTATCAGCATATATATCTACTGATATATATCTACTGTATGCTGAAATAATACCTGACTTTGCTTTATGCATCTGTGGCTAAAGGAAAAGCCTCAAATTCTGTATTTAGTAAGGTACAATTTAACCTTTTTTTAAAAATGTTTTTGTACAGTTTTTTTCTGGTTTTGTTTACTGATTTTTCACAATAAAAAATTCAATCCATATATGAGGCCTCTCCATCTGTCAGTGCAGCATGTCTTCACAGTGTTTAGTCAGTTGACAGTGAATGCAATCTGAGCGTCTGTGTGTCCTGTATGTGTCATCATGTGTCCGTTTCCACTCCTGTCCACACAGGCCTTAACATGCCCAGGCAGGTTCCTGACATCCACACACAGGGGGACACACAGGATATTATAGAAAATGTATAATTTTACAAAGAACAGCTTTAAAAATGATCCAGCGGGGAACAGGATGAAATGGCTTTGCTCTACCTGTTGCAGGTGGAATTAAAGCCAGGAGTGCCCCAAGGGGTCTCAGCTGGCTAACATGAATTTGTATGTTTCTGCTCATACAGAAAACTAATGAGCTATGTCCCAATCAGGGGCTGCAGCCTTCGGAACTGCATTTGTAGACCGATTGCGTCACACCGGCGCAACAAAGGCTGTCCCATTTCATTTCATTTCGAAGGCGCCTTCAAATGCGGTCGACAAATGCGGCCTCCTTGAAAATGGGAGACATTAAAGCAACACAGAATAACAATAATACTACTAAAATGTTCATCAATTTAGAGGGCTGGAATTGTTAATATATATTGATGCAGACAATTCAGATCTTTAGTAAAGTAAGAATCAGCAACAGCGATTACATTACATTAATTTCATTCATCAATTAAATTTAGAGACCAATGTCAGCTGTTTTGTGTGGAGTAAACATAATGTGACCAGACGATATATTAACACAGGACTCTCTGTGTGCATTTCTTTAAAACTAGAAGTAACTGGGTCAGATGTTTCAGTTGCTCACTGCCAGCGAATAGAGTCCAGGGGACAGTGGGTGGAGCGGCTGAGAAAAGGTGGGGGACTGGAAAAACTATAGGTGATCTGATGTTATTTTGAGAAACAAACAAGAGGGTGAATGTTACACCATGTGAGGCACATGGTCCTGCCGGTTGCCACGCAAGCTGGCAGATGTGAGAGACGACTTAGAGAGAGAGAGAGAGAGAGAGACTGATGAGTGGGGTTTCACAACAGAGAATCTGAGCGTGTGATGAAACTCATCCAGGAGGAACAGCAACAGGTGTGTGTGTAACTATGTTTATATGGGAGAGTGTGTGTGTGTGTGTGTGTGTGTGTGATTAAGGTTTTTGGAGGATAAGGACAGCTGTCTCATCTGGTCACAACATCACAACAAAAACAGGGATCATGGACAGAGGAGAGAGAGAGAGGGAGTGGGATGATTCACTACTAACCTTTAAAATCGCTTATCGTTTAATTTGCTACTTAATCTCATTATTACAAACCACTAATGTGATTTAGTAATGAATATGGTTTTTAACAAAACATGAGAGAATAAGTAGTGACCACTTTTAAAAAGCTTCATTACAACTAAATCTGGGTTTACAGTGTAGGCAACAAAACGACTTAGTTAAGTTTTAGTTGAGTAATAAGATCGTCGTTTGGGTTAAATCAGTACATTTGTTAAGCTTCTTCTGGTTACGCGCGTGACGCAAAATGTGATGTACTTCTGTTTGTTACGCCATTTACTTTTAATTTCAAACAGGAAACGGAGTCTCGTGTTTGAAAGCCTGTGTTTGTTTGACCTATCCAGCAACCTAACCCAACTCGTTACGCGAAGGCACTCCCGTCATAATTTCTAAAATTAAAAATCAATTGCTGACATTAGGAGAAACTCATAAGAGGTAACATTAATATGACCATATGGTTTGTAATTGCTGATTGTACAGACGATTTATGAAGTCGTTATTATGAAGGAAAGTCTCACAAAGCCACATCACTAACACTAAACCATGCAAATCTCTGATTCAACATTGTTTGTGATTCACTGAAAGAACTAAACTGATACTCTTTTCAGCAGTAGGTCATAGCTTCCTTCTCAGTTAGTCAGCCACCAACTGACCAGACACTTGCAGGGACTTTCCATGTAATCCTGTAGTTTGGCCTAGTCTAGAAAAAGACATAATTAAATTTCAGGGACTCAAAACGTCATACACATCACTGTATACCCCCTTCACATAATTCACATAATAAGTTCACATAATAATAACTTGTATAGTCTCAAAGTTCCACTTTCTACACACCACTGGGCTCTGTGTGGTTATATGCATGGGGAACTGTTGAACTATTTCAGCGTGGCTCACTTCTGCAGTGACTGAAATTGTAAGTCATGATCAGTACATCTAGTCAGAGTACATCTGCTCAATGTGCTTTGACATATTCTCCTGTGACGTCTTGTTGACAGATTTTAAAATGCAGAGTGTGTGCAGAGCTTTGACCTCTCGCATATATCAGGGTGTTACATCAAAACCAGCAAGACACACAGCCCCAGATGCACCTGCTCCAAAAACCTCAGCAACACATGATCTGTAATGAACAGTGCAGTAATGTTTGAAATTTCAATGATTTCAATAACACTGAGATTGGTATGCACTTTTGCTGAGGGAGAACCACTTACCATACTTTATCGTTCTTTGTGAATGTCACAATAAGGCAACTAATTAAACAGAAGAACAGAAGGAATCAACAGAGCCATTGTCAAAAATAAGTTCACTTTATAGCACAAAATGGTAGTTTGTAACCACAATTGAAGAGCCTGCATTGCGTAAACCAGATTAGTTAACAAGCCTGGTTATGCTATACACACGATGTGTCCAACACAAGCACTGAATGAGGTGAAATACTGGCCTGTTGGTTCTTGGAAGAAGTGCACATTTGTTGTGCACCATGTGATGCTGCTGACAGGTTTTCCAGATTGTAACCGCTTATATTTCCAGAATGTGTCATGAATTATGAGGACCCACAAGGTAAGAGACAGGTGAGACATTAACAGCAATTCCTCAATTGATGCCTTTGCTATTATCCTTACTGTATGCTGATAAAAAAAAATCAAATACACAACACTTTGGTCTTTCCCGAAAGCCTCACAGATGAGTGTGCAAACATGTCTTGTGTTTAATTAAGCTGATAAGAGTTGACCCAGTGGCCTGGACAGACTTAGTTACATAATGTCTTTGATGACACCATCCAAAATAAACAAAATACCCTGATTCAGTCTTTACAGATCAGTTTTGGGATAATTGAAATAGAATGGTACGCACACACACACACACATGCACACACACACACACACACACACACACACACACACACACACACACACACACACACACACACACACACACACACACACACACACACACAATCCACAATCCACAATGCAACATGATACTCTGGAGGACAACTTGATCTATTTATAATACCAGGAGTGACTAAGAATCAGGGGACTTTGTAGCTACATTACTGTGAGGCTGGATTTTTCCTTTATATTTACAATAACATAAAGCCAGTACTGAAAAGCCTGGGCAAAACACTTCCTGAACAGTAATTACTTTTATCAACACCAATACATTAGCCATTAAAAACTGTAGTGCTACTATTGTTATAGTCCAGAGGTTTTCAAACTGTGGGGTTCCTGAATGGGGTCTGTAACAAAGTCAGAAGCAGGCTGCAGTTTGGTTTCACTATTATATCACATACTTGGATGAAGAGTGTATAGGGATGTAAGCAAATTGGCAATACCACAATATAAAAAAAGCTTTAAGGTTCTGCATAGACAATTCTACTTCTGTAAAAGGACATAGTATTACAGGGGCTTTTGCTCATTTTGGTTGTGGGACAGGTTACAAGGCAGGGCCTTTAATATGGTCCATAATAATGTATCATATTTTATAAGTTGGTCATATGTTTGGGTCAATGTCTCTACAACTACAAAAGACTCAAAACAACTACAGAGACACAAAACAACTACAAAAAGGCTAAAAACAACAACGACAGAGCGACACAAAATTAGTAGAGACACGATAATCGGTCCCTGACTTGTTAAATAAATGTAGTGAAGTAAGAAGCACAATAGTTCTCTCTGAAATGTGGCAGAGATGAAGTACAAACTATCAAAACTTGGTAACACTCAAGTAAATGTATGTATTTTCAAAGTGGTTAACCTACACAACAGTCTCCCAAGCCGTTTCACATTTAATACATGTATTAAATGCATCGGGGATGCATCTTATTAAAATCCTTCCAAATTAAGGTGTCCTCTGTCTCTACCTTTCCATGACATGACACAGTTGTGTTACCTCGGCTGTTCTCTCCAAGAGATTTTGCAACGCTCAAGTTGATAAACAAAGCCACGTGTTGCGGGGAAGTTTCCAAAGAGGGCGGAGCTCATGTATTTCCGGGTTCTGAGTTGAGGATATAAGAAGAGCTGCGCAATGACAACATTAGACCAGAAATACGTCCCGAACACATCGCTTTCACGAAGGGATACACATTAACTCAAACAGGGACTGTTTCCTGCTATTATTATTATTTTTTTAGATTTATTTTAACTCGACGTCATCGAACCAGGATGCCTTTCCTCGGACAGGACTGGAGGTCGCCGGGTCAGAGTTGGGTTAAAACCGAGAAGGGGTGGAAAAAGACCACAGCAGACGAGAAAAACAACAACAACAACGTCTCCGTGGAGAGGTTGGTCATAAAAACAAGTCCTGACAAATGTCGCTGTCTGCATCAGCAACAGTTTGCGCAACTCTTAAATGCGCCATCATTAGTAGTGAGAGGAAGATGGGGGTGAGGGGAGGGGGGAGATATTTTAAAGAAAGTCCAAGCAGCATTATGAACAAAGGCAGAGTGGTGGACACATAGAAGGCCTAACACCTTCATGTCTTTTTCCCCCCATCTTATTAATCTCTTTTTTTTTTTTTTTTTTTTCTGAGGCCATATGTTCCTTTTCCAGGCTAATCACTGAGCTATTAATAAGTTCACAACAAGCCAGGGGATTAACAAACGTCTGTTGAGTCTGTCCACTTTCCAAAATGCCCACACACTAACACGAAAAGCTTGTTGTGATGAGTATGCCCTCTGTCCTGAAAAAGAAAAAGAAATTGTAACGTGGTGGCTTAATGAAATATGTGTGGTGTTTTTCCAGCTTCTGCAAAGCCGAGAAGGAGGAGTGTTTCAACAAGGAGAACCTGCTGCTCTCTCTTAGCTTCGACATGTCTGCCAAGAAGAGGAAAAAAGACCAAATGAACAACAACACCAAGGTCCCCTGTGAGTCAAACATGAAAGGGGCCACACAGTGCAAAGGATAATATTTTGTAATTTAATGTGTGTGGTTATAAATCGCATAATAAAATCCCAAAGTTAACTTCCAGACCAAAAGTATTGACAGGAGAGGGTTGTGAGGATGTTATGCAATGTTCATGAGGGGAACACTTCCCTGATAATACTGTTTTATGATTAATTTTCCATCATTTATAAACTATTTCAAGAACTATACTGACTTTGAAATTGCTTACTTATTGATGCTGTGTTTGTGTGAGTGTTTGCATTTGTCAGAATGCTTCTAAGCTGCTTAATGAGGGCAGGCCACTAATATAAACATTCTGCTTTCTCACAGATTTCCACAGGGAAAACTGGATTTATGTTCATAAAGGAAGCACCAAGGAGGTAACCAACCAACTCATTCACTTTCCCATCAACTTTTCATATCAACATTGCTAATGTAAACATGCTGAGGAAACCTAGTACTCCTGCCGAGGAGCTCAATCTAATACCCTGATAATTGAATTTCCCCAGCGCCACGGATATTGTACACTGGGAGAGGCCTTCAACCGCTTGGATTTCTGCAGTGCCATCAAGGACACAAGGAGATTTAATTATGTCGTCAGAGTGAGTCCTCCTCTCTTTCTTTTTCTTCCAGTTTCTTCTGTCCCTTGTGTTAATAGGTCATGTTTTGTCAGTGGCAGAGAAGAGGTTAAGGTTAAGCGGGGGTGTTTGCTTCTGCCTGGCTCTTATCAATGCTCTGCAGACAGAGCTCTCTCAGTGGTGAAGGTACCAACCCAGGGAGTGTATGTGTGTATGTGACATAGCATGACCTTTTAGCTGTAAAGCCATTTGGCATCCCTAAATTGAATCAACCCAATGCTTTCATTTAAAAATCCAATTCCTGTTTGCTAACCAGTGCAGTTTATTCACTTCAAGCATTTTATATGACTCTGAATTCGAAGTGTACACCTGATGCACTACGTTTCCATAGTACACACACTTGGGATGCCAATAGGCTTTGTGAAAAATGTCCACTAGAAGTAGGATGTGACATCGTCAACCTTCATTATATCATTATCAATAATGTCATTGCATTATGGGATATCAATAGAGAATCCCTTAGTTGAATTTGGAGCTTTTCCCCTCCACGTCAAAGTGTCATCACACTGAACCAAACACCAGCTCTCCCACATGTGCTCCCATGTGAGCTGGATGCATGGGGTGTTCTCCTGTGCCGGGTTGGGCGGGGTGGGGGCTAAGGGCGGGCGACAGCTGTGCGGTGAGGTGCAACCACTCGACAGGGGTTTATGAAACCAGACCCGGCAGTTGCCAGGGGATACACACACACACACACACACACACACACACACACACACACACACACACACACCCCCCTCTGGCCTCCTCCTTTTGCGTTAATCCTGCTTTCTTTTATGTCTCTCTCTCTTTACCAAACCTATGCCTCAATTTTCTGTTGAGCTTCCTCGTTCCTGTTTTAAGTGCCAGCCTAATGAATGTGATGGGATGTACCAATTGCTGCTTGACCAGGAGGAGACATACTGATTTTCCATTTTGGCCGGACAGTAACATTGCAGAGGATCATGTTTTATGACTTTTTTTTTTTTTTTTTTTTTTTTTTTTTTTTCTACACAGTCATAAACACAAGTGTAGGGTAGATATATCCAAAATATAAAATAATTCATGGTTCCACAAGTGATCTAAGTTTCTAATCTCTTCACACAGAACTTTCAACAGAAAGTTTGACATTTGTCTCTGAAGTTTTGAATTGACCTTTTAGTGCAGGTTTCAGCTAACTAGTGCAGTGCAGTGTGGTAAGCCCAAAAAACAATATCGCTGTGTAACCCTAGCATCTAGTCTGGACACGGTGTCCTAGGTCACTGCTCTTCACTGGTTGTGTCTGATGGCATTTGCGGGTTCATTTAACTCCGTCTCCGTTACACGGATCGGGTTCTTCCACAAAGAGACAACAAGAGGTCCTCTCTTTTCTCAAAGCAGACAAATGGAGGCTATTTCAAGGAGACAGAAACCTTAAAATGAACGTGTTTTAGCAGAGCCATTATAAAATAACAAGAAGATGCAGTGCTTCTGATACTGTTGGTGTGTTTCTGGAAAACTATTGAGCCGCGCACCAAACTGTGAAGTGCAGTTTAGCGAACAGTAGGAGCTAAAAGTAGATATGGAAACGCACATTGTTCTGCGCCGCTGCTCTACAAAGAGAGGAGTACTTGATGAGCTGCTAAAAGAAGAAAGGCATTGGATTAGGTTTTAGGAATGGAGCTGAAAAAAAAATGTAAAAGGGGAGCCAGAAGGAAGCAAAGAAGCTTAAAATTGGTAAAAACACAGGCACGAAGGGTGAGGATGTAGCAGAAGTAATTTAGTTTAAAGTTGGGTACTATTAAAACCCCCAAACTCATCTACTTTTCATTTAGGATTTGGCTGAATGCTTACTTCCAGTAGGCCCAATTTGTAGTAATGAACCTGCATCTTTTTGTTAACCAGTTTTATGAGCTTAGATTTATGCAGTGAGGAATGTTTGTGCTGTCTTCTTTTTATGCCTCCCATAACTTACTATCACGAGCATCCCCTCCAGTTTACCAGAACGCTCCCAACAATATGTTGACGTTGGAATGATGACCAAGGTCATATGCTCCGCTCAGAATTGAGCAAGGGGGAACTTAAGTTTCTCCATGATGTCACAGACATGCCACCTTGGAACCCACTGTTTGTCCGCTAGCCAATGGCAACAACTGCACACACACACCCACACACACACTCATGGACGCATGCACAAGTGCAGACACACTCTGTCAAATGATTCAGACAATTCACATGACCGGAGGGTCAGGAGTCAAATGATTATACGCTTGTTTGCAAAGGCTGATGATGATGACAGCACGGGCTGTTATCCAACACCTTTCCAGTAACCTCTTTCCAAAAAGAGACTCTGATCAAGAGTAATCAGAGCCAAACATGCTGTTATGTGGTTGTTGGATCCGTTGAGAGTAATGACCGGTCGGAGCGGCTCCAAATTTGTTCTGGACAGCATTTATTGTTAGGATTGCAAGTGCCTTTTCTAAGAATGCAGCATAACAAACAAAGTATCGAGGCAGTGGAACAGAGAGTCTCAGCAGCTGACAGGATGAAATTTATGTTGTGTTTCTTTCTTTCTCTGCTCTAGCTCCTGGAGCTTATCGCCAAGTCCCAGCTCCCCTCGCTCAGCGGAGTGGCGCAGAAAAACTACATGAATATTCTGGAGAGAGTGGTACAGAAAGGTGAGCCCTGTCGCTCTTCTCCCATTCTTTTAAATTCATACTCAACTAGTTTGCCTCTCAGTTTCTCTCCACGGGTTGATTTTCTTTTTTTTTTTTTTGCTACACACTCATACGTACATCTTCCATGCACAACAATACACAAACTTACAAATTGCCCCTCATTCAGTCGATTTCATTTTCTTCATTGTTGGATCAAATGTTAAGTAGACTCCTCGTCTTTCTGATAGACTTAAATTCATACGAATGAGGCCTTCCTGCTCTGTTTGCAGCAGTAGGTGAGGAAATGAGCCCTAACGACCTGTAAAGAAGGCAGAGGAGTGAATTGAGTGCTTTTAATGGCACAGTGAAAAACCCTGACGGTCACCAGACTCCTCAGCAAGCCTCAGTGTAAACTAAATGTTCCCTCTGCTAAACAGAGCTTCAGGTTGTTTAGGTGGCGTTCTGAAACCTGTTGGCCAGATATTATAAACGTCGCAGGCGAAGAGTACAGCTGCTCCAAAACATTTGCTTTAATAATGTGCCTTTCGATGACTCACAATACATACTTCACTTTTTAGCTGTTTGCATGGGAGCTGCTAATTTATCTGTAATACCCAGGCTTTAAAACCTCACTTATTAGTCACGATTGGCGTAATAAATTGAGGTAAATGAATCTCTTTTGATTTCCTCCATAGTTCTGGATGACCAGCAGAATGTTCGCCCCATCAAAGAGCTGCTGCAGACGCTCTATGTCTCCCTGTGTGGTCTGGTTCAGGACATGGGCAAGTCTGTCCTGGTGGGGAACATCAACACCTGGCTGCACCGCATGGAGAACATCCTGCAGTGGCAGCAGCAGCTAGACAACATCCAGATCAACAGGGTAAGCATCTGCCCAAAATACAGGGCTAGGAGCCTGATTCACCAAAGTTCTCTGCACAATTAATTGTAATTTTATCGCAATATGGACTAGTGCAATATCCCAATAGCAAGGGGCGCAACTATTGTTAAAGGCAAAATGTGTGTCAAACAATTCTTAATTCGGATGGTGCTGCCTACAACGGCATGTCCCGGCCTACAAATGCTATCCTATAGACTAAAGACAAAATCTTTGTTTGGTACAGATCCTCGCAAAAATCCCACTATAATCCTTTTTTCATTTTTAAAAATTTAAAATTTTATGAATGAAATGATCATTCCCTCCAAAATCGCAATATCAGTCAAAATAATCGCAATTAGATATTTTCCTCATATCGTGCAGCCCTACTTATGATCGAACATTTTGCCTTTTGGCCTAAATGCAAATGTCCTCCTACTGTATATTCACAACTTTCCTTATGCCTCCTGTTTTCTCCAGCCCACATCTACAGGCATGACCCTGACCGACCTGCCTGTCAGTCTCCAGTTGAACATCATGCAGCGTCTGACGGATGGCAAGGACCTGGTCAGCCTGGGCCAGGTGTGCCCCGAGCTGGGGGGCCTCACTGAGGACCGGCTGCTGTGGAAGAGACTCTGCCAGTACCACTTCACAGACAGACAGGCATGTAGAAATGAATGGATGATCCCTAAATGCGTATAAAATGAGATTGATGCCCTCTTCCTTGCCCTTTACACACATTTGCATACATGGCATGTTGCCAGTGTTCCTTGTTGTCTTCACAATAACAAGGTTACATACTTGAGACCCTAGACAAATAAGACGACAGAGCTGTCTTTTCGACATACACGTCATTAAAATCATTCTACGAGAAGTTCAAGCATCTTTGATAAACGAGACTTGCTACTGGAAAATAGTAGACCTTAGTGTGCATACTGACACTACAGTAACCTAGCACCATGCTCAAAAGCATGCACTTGATAAGCGAGACGTTCTCAGGCGTTAAAAGTAGGTTACAGTGAAGCTTTCCTACAGGTTGGAGTGGTTTTAGATTTAGTTGTCCTATCTATTAATGCTCCATCTTTTACTCTGTGTGTAGTAGCAAATTGGGATACAAAAGAAATTCTCAAGAACGTTGACATTTAAAGTAGATATTTCAAAGTATTTTTCTCTCCCCGGGCCCTGTCTTAAAGTCAGTTTACCTCTTCTTTAGATCCGGAAGCGCCTGATGGTGTCAGACAAAGGGCAGCTGGAGTGGAAGAAGATGTACTTTAAGCTGAGTCGCTGCTATCCTCACAGAGAGCAGTACAGTGACACCCTGCACTTCTGCACACACTGCCACATCCTTTTCTGGAAGGTAGTATTTATTTTATTTTTTTATTTTTTCTTCTCCTGTGCACTTGATCAAAGTGGCTAAGAAACTCAAATGTCACTATTGGTAAAGCTAAAACGGAAAATAAACCATTTAATATTGATTGTTGTGTGTCTTTGGTTTCTTTTCTCAGGACACAAACCATCCCTGCACAGCCAACAACCCAGACAGCTGCACCATGTCCCTCTACCCTCAAGACTTTATTAACCTTTTCAACTTCTGATCCCCCCCCTCTAATCCACATGAACTGACTGTACATACTGTAAATAGAAATGTACAACATTGTTTTTGTTTAATGGCACAATCAATTCCTGGATGTGTTTTTAGTTGAGGTGTGACAGGAGGGGGTTCAGGCAGTGGGACATTATGCAATCGAGTTTCTTTTGAAACGGTACGGAGACCTCTGGGAGAATTCAGTTGAAAGCAAGTGAATGTGACGGAGAGGAAAAGAGATGTAGCAGTCAGTCGGCCCGTGGGTGAAGGAGTGGCGGATAAAGGCAACACTCAGCTGTCAAGAGTTTAGTCTTAGATCAGTTTTTTTTTTTTTTTTTTTTTTTTTTTGGAAGTACACCTCCAAAGTAAACAGTAAACCTGTTGACCTCAGATGTGTGCACTTGTTTTTCCCAATTTGGTTACGTTTTATTTTTGGTTTTCAACCCTTTTATTTTTTTTTAATTCAAACCTGTTTGAAATTGTGATTTGTTATTTTATATTACAAAGCCTGCTCACATGGGGGAGATGCCACGTGTTGACGTTCAGATCCAATAATATCCTGTGCACTGGGACGGAGAGATGGAAATCTCGAGTTGCTGCAGAGATAATGAATGTAAGCAAGGGAGTCAAAATTGATCAGTAGACTGAGTGATGATTCCATATGTTGACACACCACAGTGTGTTTTCTATTTTCTTTTGTTTTTCACTTTTATAAAGATTTGATATGTCTTTTTATTGTTGTTATTATTGTGTGTTGTTTTCTGCTGTGGCTGCTCTAGCAACAGCACGGGAGTGCAGTATTACCAAAGATTGTAATCAAAGTCCGTATAAAGATGGCATGTGCCTTATCACGAAACTTGAAACCGGTACAGCTAAATCCTCATTTGCAATGTTTTCAGATCCTGATGCTGTTATTATCCTCAACAAATGTCTCCTTTACAGAAGAGTGGTATTTAAGATCTGATGCTCTGATACCAAAGTTGACGGTCTTGTTGAAACACCTTGTTTTCTTTCTGTAGCCTCCTGCATGATTTTTTTATTTTTTATTTTTTAAACACCCAGCTGATTGTGTTTACTTATTTATTAAGATTCTGGCAAGGAATGGAAATATTTGTATAAAGGTGCAATTTGACCCAGACTGTCCTCTATTACTGCTCAGACAGTGAGGAATGATGTACATGCTATGCAATGCATTCTGTTTATGTTCTGTTGAATAAATAAAAGAAAATAAATCTTCCCTCCACCATCTGTTTTTATGTAGTCATCCCATCTTAAGCACACACTGAAGCATTATGTAGGACAATTGTTGGTGAGTAAGAAGCCAGGCTCTGGCCGACGGCAAAATTGTGCTCTCTATTGGACAAATGCTGAACTGCAAGGTAGTGGTTAAAATAAATCCGAAATCTTGGTATGGGTACTGTTTGTACTCAGGACATCCTTACAACAACTATCTCTATGAGAGATGATGTTTTCTCTGCCTCAGTTTCCATCTCTCTTCATACTCGAGTGTTCTTTTCTGGAGCAGAGAAGTGGAACGTTGCTTAGACGATGAAACACTAAGCTGAGGCTCTAATAAAAAACAAATTGCATTCCCCTACCACTCGTAATCACTATCTTCAAATGCAAGTGGACCTCTCCAGTAATACCTCTGGTGCATTAGTGTTAATTAGGCAGCAGTATAATAACACTAGGTTGATAAACAATGACCTTTTTGATCAACAACACTATGTTCTAGGCCAGTGGTTCCCAACCGGGGGTCCGGGCACCCCTCAGGGGGGCAGCAAAGATAACAGGAGTCTTTTTCTGGTTTGAGGTTGAGGTAAAAAAAAATGTTTGCACATGTTAAATTATGATAATACTGCTACAGCTCTGTGTCTGTCCCTCTACTTCGGTTTCACTCACCTCTGAGTCTGACTTAATGTCCCGCCCACAACACTATCGGACTATCTTTTACTGTGTATTATGTTGAAAGTTTCTAATTTATTAAATAATTGCAAAAAGCATCTAAACAAAGTTTTATGTTGGAGCTTGTAACATTCCAAAATCTTAAAGGACAAATCCGGCGCAAAACGAACCTAGGGGTTAATAACAGATGTGTACCCACCCGATTGATGTTTTCATGCTAATCGAATGTGTTTGTAGCTTGAAACAAGCTAGCGCGGACCGCTGATTAGCTGACAACGCTAGTATTCGGGGCACAGGGAAAGTAAAAACGAATCGCTATTTAGCTATACCACTAAAAAGGCTCAAAATATCACCACACTTCAACGGTAGGATAATGAGGGTTCCTACATGTTAACCGAAGCATTGAGAACATTGTAAGTGTATAGACAGTTTATTAAAAAGTTTAGAAAAAGTTTAGAAAGACAGTAGCTCCCAAGACGGCGGCCGCCTCTATACGAGTACATGACTGTCTTTATAATCTATCTTTTTAATAAACTGTCTGTACACTTACAAAGTTCTTAATGCTTCGGTTAACATTTAGGGACCCTCATTATGCTACCGTTGGAGTGTGGTGATATTTTGAGCCTTTTTAGTGGTATAAATAGCAATTCGTTTTTACTTTCCCTGTGCCCCGAATACTAGCGTTGGAAGCTAATCAGCGGTCCCGCTAGCTTGTTTCAAGCTACAAACATATTCAATTAGCATGAAAACATGTCCCAGAGAACGATCGGGTGGGTACACATTGAGCCGGAATTGTCCTTTAAGGCAACACTATGTAACTTTTCCCACTTCGGTCCCCCTACAGGTTGTCTCATTGGAACTACAGCTCATGCTAAAAGTTACATAGTGTTGCTTTAATTTTGACTTAAATATTTTCATTTTCACTGTAAATGCATATTGGTTCCAAATATCGTTTAAGGATTTCATTAACTACTAATAATTGGTATCAGTATCGGCCTTGAAAACGAGTATCGGTCGAGCCAGCTTCAGAAAGTCATTTTCTCAAACAATTCTTTTAATTTTCAATAGGAGAACAGTTGAAGTTAAAACAAAATGTAAAAAGCAAATGGAACATGTTTTTCTGCATGACATTCAGACAATATAAACAATGTAATAATTGACTGCTTGTTACACAATGTTTTTTTAAATAAATAATACTTCTACAAATATGTAAATATTATTCATTTTAACAAAGAAATATGATTTAGCACATACGTCATTGTAATTGTGTGCATCTTCCTCTGCAGTGTTGCACACACAGTAGAGCCCTGCTCCTCAGGGTGTGTAGGTAGCTTTTACAGAGAAGTCCAACATTTGGTAGCATCGTGTGCGTGATTTGCAAAGGCATGAATAATACAGCTGCCAAAGCAATAATACACAGGTATCATTTAAGGCCATTTAAAAAAAAGAATCCTGCCCACAGATTTTTTTACTATACTGGTCACAAAATCTAAACATACATCTTCCTCTTTAACACTTTGAGGGCTAAGAGCATTTTCACATATCTACATAAGTTGACCTTTTTTAGGGTATTTGCATATACCTGATCCCCACGTGTTTCATATCAAAATGTTCAGAACAAACTCAGCTTTCCGTATAGTGATGCCTAAATTTTTTCTAGAGCAATGTGTAAAGAGATAATTTGGCGCTAAAGCTGGAACGTTAATGTTGGCTTTTTGAAAGTCCTCAAAACTATTTTGAAAACAAACCTTAAGTTATGATGTGTTTTACAAGTTGTTTCAGTGCTTAAAATGAATTGACCAAAGTCTTAGGTTATATATAATTAAAATAGTAAATAAATGTCTGAAATGAAATTTTGTAATATTGCTTTTTGAGTAGGAGTTTTGTCAAACATTGTTTGGACGCGCCAGTGCGTCTTTCATCCTCAGAGGGTTAACCCAGCTACAAATCGGCTGGTTTAAGGCAGTAATGCCCAGAATGTGTACATCAAAAAGGAGCCCCTGTATTGTTGCCTTGACAGCAGAAAAAGAAGGCAATATGTCAACGGTACATTCCCATCTTTTTTTTCTGACATAAACAATATCATTTCTTTTAATTCTTTCTATCTAAAGCTGCATTAGCAAATGTATAGGCCACTACTACAGATTTTTCTTTAATTACCCGCCTCCCCTTCTTTTTTTACGACTATCATGCAAACGTATCATCAACAGTTTGTGCCTTTTGAAACACATAAGCACCAGTAAAAAACTTTCAAATCTAAACTCCTGCAATAGGAGTCTCCCGTGTTTGACATTACAGAAGAATTACATCAGTTCAAATAAAAGTTATGAAGTTTGTTGCATATTGTTATTGTGCCATACCTTGCCTTCTAACAATGTGTGTACCTTCTGCATTCCTCCTCCTCTGCATCTCTTCCACAGTATGCTAAGCTATGACATGAGAGCAACGGAAATGTGGGGTAGTGATATTATACTTCCAACCAGTGAAGTCTCATGATGTTGACAGCAGCACCCTTACATTTTAGACCTTCAGTTTATTTAGCAGTACAGCTTGTTTAACACATGGAGGGAAAAATGTCCTTTTCACCTCACTTGCCTCGATTAGAATAGCTGTTAATGGGTTTTAAAGTACTGAGTTAGCACTGAGCCACACCTACTAGACTTGGAACCACAACCCTTAAATCCAGCTCTATAACCATTCAGCTTTGGCAACATTTCACTGTCTGTCTGAGCTTCCAGTGCATGGCGTATAAATACCAACTGCAGAGGATCCCGAGACGCTGAGAATCCCCCGGTGGTGTATGAGGTGTAGCGGGGAAAGCAGTTGTCACTGTAGAACTGCAGTCCTGTGTATGCAAACAAATGAGCACTGAGCATCATGTGCCACGTGCATACACACATGGAAGACTTTTGATTTTTGTAGTTTTGAGAGAGAACAAAAGAGTGTATGTATAATGATCTGGTGAGACTGAAGGTTGCAAAGGAAAAATAAGGAGAAGAGTTACCAGAGTTAGTAAATGTCACAGAGGTATGTTCTCGCTTTCAGAGTTCTGAATAATCCACTCAATAGCATCCCAACCCTACAGATCCACACAGAAGAGAAGATTAAAGAGGAGAAGAAAAAGTCATACACAGTGATAGACAGCGCTGGAAATAGTAACTTTTGACTGAAGGTCCAGGGAACTCGCCCTGTAACTGCAAAGACAGTGAAGTCCCAGTTAGAAGGCATGCAAAGCAATGTGTTTATAACATGCATCGAAGTTTAGACTACATGCAAAAGATACAAAAAACATATAAGTATAAATGTACTGATTTGTATTACCAGGGTTGTTCCTGCATTTTTGGCACCCCCAAAGAGGTTATAGCCAGCCCAAAAGGGAAATCAGTGCCAAAATGAGAAGAATTGAGAGAAAAAATAACAATTCAAATCTTCTTTGACTGTGTTTAATAGCAATTTACCAAACAACAGTTGAAAAAGCAGAACATAAACTTAAATAGGAGTGCTGATATCAGTTTTACCGTCCAGAGTCTGGCTCTGTTGGACTCTGGTATTTAAATATTAATATTACTTTTTTAAGCAGTTTTGTTGATTGGGGTTTCACTTACTCAGGTGGAATCAACGTTTTTGTTTATCAAATTATCAGAAATAACAGGCAAATGCGTATCGATTTCTGTCAAATAAGGTAACACAGACTCATTGCTTTTACTGTACGCGGACAGATCATGCTTACTGTTGTGCATAGTCGTCCCCCCCCCCCTAAAAGGCCCATTCTGAGACAGGAAAAACCCTGGTTACCTTCCTGGCGTTAGCTGACATTCTCCTAGCCATCATCCCCTCCAGGTAACTGCTTAGACTCACTCCCTTGACTGTGATGATGGCCTCCTGGGTCAGGACGGTACTAAGGAGGGAGGGGGACAGAATGTGATTACTGTAAGACATTAACAAATAGAATAACACACTTACCTGTACCCAGAGATGTTTCCAGAAATGAAATAAAGTTGAACAAATACTTACACCTCGGGGTTGTCTGGGTGCGGTCTGTAAAGAAGCCTCTCATCCACTGAAATCAGGTTGGTGAGAGTAATCTGGAAGATAAAATACATTTTTAATTTCCTTATTTATGGAATACTATGAGGCAAACACAGTGCAAGCCATTGATTTGGAAATAACAATTTCTATTATAATGTACCATGGTATTTCCTGTAAATTAGGTTTATGTTGGCAGTTGATGGACTCAGTATTAACTTACATTTGTTGAGCACAGCTCCATCTTTTTCTCCTCTGGGTCCACTATGGAGTGTTCCTTCACATACGTCTGCGTATGGTTGGTTCCCAGTATCTATACACACACACACACACACACACAATAATACACATTGAGTACAATAAAATCATTCAAAATATCACTTGCCTTGTGTATGCACGTGCCACAACTTTTAATTTAATTTATTAATTTAATTTATACTGTTTATTGATCCCCAGTGGGGAAATTACAATTTACACTCAGTTTGTTAGAAATCACTACACACAGGCCTGAAATAATACAGGACACATTTTGAATTTTTGCTCTGAAGACCTTGATGGCACGGCTGCTGAACGACCCATTCTAGAAGCTGTGGTTTGTTTCTACAGTGCGGTACTGTCGGTGGGGAATGGACAGAATATACAGTCTATGGGACAGAGTCAAACGGTTGTAAATTACTTCAGATGAATAACAATACATTAGCTGTCCAGACCCCTGCAGGTCTCTGAACACCCAGTCAAGGATTCTGTGTCTTAGTGTTCTCCATGTATGCACCTCACCTGTCTGCCTCTGACTGTGTATTCTTCTATATTTCTATACATCTCAATGTGTGTGTGTGTGTGTGTGTGTGTGTGTGTGTGTGTGTGATGACTTACCGCTCGCACAATGCCCGGGAGGCCCCACTCTGTGCTGAGGAGTCTGTGGCTGTGCAGGCGTCCCTGTGTATCCAGGCTGCGGTCCAGAACATCCACCCCGACCACATTAGTGTTCATGGGGTTTGGGTACTTCCTCATGGCAGCCTTAATTACCGTCTCCCATGGGTAACTGCACACAAAACATCCACATATTCAATTTTACTACTGGCTAAAACATGCTGGGCATCTTTTTGATAAACTGACTTAACTGACAGAGTGTATGGAACTATGTTTTATGATCTCCTTATTAAGTCAAGTGTGCAGGGTTATTGCAGAAAGTGATCAAAAACCTTCCCTAATGTGCTTCTCTGGGACAACACTGTGACTGGAGAGGCTATGGTTGCGGCTGACTCCTGATGTTAAAGACTCATAGTGATCACCATCACCATGGGCTATAATATAGAGCAGGTGGAATTTACCGACCAGAATCATAAAGTCGCGAGCTTCAGAGTTCTGTTAAATTCAGATTTTAAACTAGTAATTGGAGTTGAAGGTCCCATCAACCTAGCCCTATATGACAGACCAGTTCATTCTGCTTTAGGAATGTCCTAAACAATAACCGATGACCAACCTGAAAACATGTTCCGTGCTCCAAATTTTCATTTTTCAAAAGACAAGTCTTGACCTTAGCGCTGAGAATCCCTTCCGTGATCGGAAACTACATTTCACCGGACCATTTTCATATGAGGAACTGGCTCCAGTAATCAGATAGTAACGTTACAGGGCCTATGATGGAAGCTCACGACCATCAATGAAGTGAGTCCGGAGAGCGCATCTCTGCTTTTCTTCGCATATCAACCTTGCGTAAAGACTGCGCAATATGCTCTTCTGATCCCCCAGTCACAGGAAAAACAGGTAATTCAGAGATTCGAACAGACAGCTCGTACAGTAGAGGACAAGAGAGACGCCGGCTGGTGCAACAGCGGGGAATGTCAAGCCAGACAAAGTGAGAAAGCCTACAGGGGTATTGTCAAAGATTTCAAAATAAAACCATTCACCTGTCACGATTGGAACTTTTGTTTAACCGACATCATCCTCAGCCTTTGAAATATCTGATAAAGATATACAGCCTATGGTTTTAGAAACGTTATACAGTTTGAGGTAATTAAAAAGGATGTTAGACGAGGCCTTTTCTTTGTAACACAACAAGTTTGTAGGCCTACAGGCTAGTTTAGGCCACCCTTTTGAACAGCTGGGGATCAAAATACTTTAATAGCCTACTACCTATTATCTTAATAACCAACTCCTAAACTCATAAACATTTTTGCTGGGTGAGTCATTCAATAGCCTACGCTTTATTAGGCATATATGCATATATCCATTACCCACTTCTATCATTAGACCTTAATGCACTATATGGTGCTATTCTCTTGGATTTATTTTACAGCGATGCTGACTCACTTTTAATGTGTTATGTCCACCAAGAACTTGTATGTACAATTGTTATTTTTGTCCAATTAGGCGACACAAGACCAAAGCGTTTCCTGCCTTACTCTGGTTGTGACTGGCTGACTTGACGAAGCTGATATGTAGCCTTGCTGCTGCTGCATCCGCCTCCATTTGTGCGCATGCGCCTAGCATCTTTCCATCATCCCGGTCAAGTGGCACCAAAAGAGCAAAGCTGTATCAAGCTAGACACAGGCAGCAAGAAGCAAGCAGGAAATATAGTGACATCGCTTTCAAGCAAAAGGATTTGGTTTGGAGACTAAAAGAAGAATCACTAGGGGCCAGTTGTTCAAAACATTTAATCTGGATCAAAATGATCCGGATTTGGAAATCCCATTTTTTGCTATTCAGGATCAGGTAATGTCTTACTTTTATGCCGGTTTTTCAGAGCAACCTTGGACTGGATCACCCTGATCCAGATACACAGTTTTAAAGATTACCAAATCCAGATTACCAGTGCTCTAAATGGGACAACATATCACAATGTGGGCTACCAGCTATGTAAAGAACAGTTAGAAGAGCCAACATGGGGTCACTGTAAGTATTTCTTATTTTGAGACAAAACACAAAAACAACATAACCATCCACTTCCATTCATAATTTCTTTTATGACCCCTCATCTGAGCCACAACAAATAAAAACAAATATACAGTACATTAACAAATACATTGTGGATATTTTGAAAACTTCTTAAAAAAAACAAAAAGGCTAAATGTCCAATAGTTAACTAAATAAAGAATGTTCAGGGTTCTTCATCTGAAGAGGAAAGACCAGCATTTCCAAGCCCTGCTTTTAGGAGGTGGATCTGAAGTTTGGCTTTGGTTTGCTGCAGTTTGGCCAGCTTGATTTGTTCCTCTGGCAGGAGTATTCTGCTCTTTCAGTTTCTCATTTAGACATGGGGACAAGATCATTTTTATTTTTATTTTAACTTTACTATACTGAATAGCTTAATTGGTAGCCTATGTCTACTTTATCTACTTTATCACTGTTACTTGGTTACACAAGTCAAGTGCAAAATATAAATAAAAGTATACACTAAATGATACAAATGTATTATTTGACTAATTTTAAAGTTTTACTACATTTTCTTCATGGAATCCACCTTGAAATCCTACCCCCTGTTGGGATAAGGATAATCCTGTTTTTTTGGATCAAAGTTATCCAAATCCTACTGACAAGTTTTGAACAACACAAACTGAAGGTTTGATCCAGATTAAAACTAGGATTGGATTCCGTGATCTAATCTGATTTCAGAATCCTTATTTCCCTTTTGAACAACCCATTTTCAAGATTTGATCCAATCCGATAACCAAAATCCGATCAGATTACCTTTGAACAACTGGCCCATGAACATGCCCTCTAACTGCAGTAGTAAAATACGTGAAGGATAATGTAACCAGTGGTGTAGTCTAATGTATTGTAGTGGGTATACTGGACTATATATTGGCCTATAAATATGGGCCATAATCTGCCTTGGGGGTGGGGAGGGCATATCATAATGGGGGGTCTGGGTGTCCTCCCCCAGGGTTATTTTCAGCGTCAAAGACTTTATTTCCTGCATTTGGATACACATTATGCACCACTTTATGGTGGAAATACTTTTATTTAGCCTATGCGAAGAAGAAAAACACAGATGAAACTTGAAGATATATCAAAAATATAATGGGAAGTATGTTGTTGCATGTCATTGGGAATTTTTAAGTGGGTATATGGAAATCCTGGGTATATGCTGTGTAAACCTGTGTATCATGTAGACTACAACACTGAGTAACAAATCATTGCCATTTAGGTTTCAACTCTAATTTAGGATTTCATTCATTTTTTGGTTGGATTATTATTAAAATAATAACATAAGATACAATCTTTTTTTTTATTGAATTGATTTAATGGCTATGACACATTACACATTTTGTAAATTAACATTGTTACTGTGCTGTAAGGAAAACCTGCGTTAATGCATTTTTATTTTGAAAGTTTGACCGGTAGTGTAAGGTGTATTCTCGTTGTCTTGCCGTTGGTGTTGTGGGGGATCAGAAGAGGAATTCAGTGAAGCAGACGCGCAGTGTAGGCTAGTGTGGTCCGTTAACGAGGAATTCATGCCATCACCGTTTATCCAGCGGCCCGTTTATTTCCCTCCGGATACGGAACACTCCATCAATCCACACATAGAGAACAGGCTCAGCCGATCACAAGCCGGGATAACGCACGCTGCATGACCTTGCATTGAATGTCATTAGACGGGTTTTTTTTAAAGCACCGACACGGTAAGGTAATAAGCATCTTCATCCGCACGGAGTAGCCTACAAGGCGAGACCAATGTCGATATTACGGGGATAGTATGTCGCCTGTGTGCCGTCCTGATTTTGAGATAATATCTTTTATGGACTGTAATCGTGTTGTGTTACAGATATGTAAGAGGAAACAGCTCAGGCGTTTTGGAAAAATCATATTGATGATAGGACTGCTCATGCAGCCTAGGTGAAGGCCGGACTGCATAGCCAACCGCAGAATGCAAATATTCGCCTCTCACATAGTTAATAGTCCTGTTGTAAATGTATGAGCCTTTAAGCCTTTTAGAAAGACACAATTTGCGGTAAAATGCTTATTCTAACAATGATGTATGGTTTATTCTCAGAGCGGTTTACGAGGACAGCGCGTGCGGGACTGAGGCAGATGCTGCAGCAGCGCTTGATCCTCTCAGGGCGGAAGAGAGAGAAATAGGGGGGGGCGTCATCTTTTTAGGGATCATTAAATCACACTGTGTCCGACTGTACACCCTGCTACTTATCAGCGTCGGTCTGGTGCCGTATACGAGATGACCCATTTCAATGTAAAAGTGGGGCACGGTGCCCTTATAAGGGCACACCAGGTTGGCTGCTGGTCGTGTTCACGCCAAAAATCTGCTGACACAATGCGCTCTGCCGGCCGGTGCTCCCCAGCTTTTGTGCGTAATGAAGCCTATAGCCCACCTATCATGGCCTCATGAGGCCACAGGCTCCTAGGCTTTCAACTGGCCTTGTGATGGCCTGGGCTCCTTTCTTTTAAACTTCACACTATTTAAAGATTAATCATAAAAAAAAACTAAAAAATGTTTATTGTTATGTTTTACTATAAAAACAAGCATATGGGGACATTGTTGATTACTGATCTTTTGGAAGATGACACCATTCTTACTCAGTGGATCCAGCGCTCTAAACTAAATGCTGGTTAAAAGCTGAGATTTTATAGAGGCCTCTATTCTCACACATGTCTCTTTAATTCCAGGTCACTGGCCACAGCCATGGAGATTGTCACACATTTCATTAATGACACCATAGAATTCTACAAATGGACCCTAACTATTGCAGGTAATAATCTTGTATGTTTGTCATTGTCAGATCTTTTTGAGAGGAATTGTGTTTTTTTGCAAGTGACTAAATACGCAAGTTCTTGTGTGTGCACTTGTATACATCTACAGGTATGTTTTTCCTGCAATGAGTCAGTAGATGCATGGATGGTGCTTCGGTGGGAATTTGCGAGAGGATGAGTCAAAGTTGCACCATTGTTGAAGAATGTGTGTATGTGCTGGGACATTGACATGAAATATACAGCAATATATTGATACTTAATGTGTATTGTTCCGTTTGGCTCCTTCATTTGTACCTTCTTTTTATAATTAAACTGGAATCAGTAGGCCTACATGAAAACATGCAGTAAAGGATTATATCTTTCACTTTTATTCACCCACTAAATCAATGTATGAATATTGTATCCTTCACCTCATAAGATTATTAAAATTCACACTCATATATAACATTCTGAACATACCACATGCACTGTTAATTAAACAAGGGTGTCTACATCAAACGGACCCCCAGACAACTCACCTCTGGACAATATCTGGCATCTGTCCTCCTGCTGTGTTTGACCTGCACTCCCCTTAAAATAAACTGCCATGGAACCCACGCTGTGTCAGTGTAACGCAAACATTAAGAATAGTTATGTAATGCTATGAGAACCTCTGTCCCACAGACAAGCGAGTGCAGAAATGGCCTCTGATGGACAACCCCCTGCCTACGCTGGCCATCAGCATCTCCTACCTGCTATTCCTCTGGCTGGGGCCCAAATACATGAAGAACAGAGAGCCCTTCCAGCTCCGCAAAACCCTCATTTTCTACAACTTCAGCATGGTTTTCCTCAACTTTTTCATCTTTAAAGAGGTAGGTTACTGGTAACTAGATGTGTTTCTGTTTAACGGCATGTGTGCAAAAACTGTAGTGAGTAATGGTGAATCTGTGGAAGTCTATCCACCCCCCTCCCCCCCCATAGATTTAGATTAACCTTATTACAGTATATCCAGCTTTCTGCCTGTACTTAGTCTCTCTGTCACTTTCACAGTGTGACTCTGCCTTTGTCCATTAACATCAGTGATTCAGTAGAGGTATTCTCTGTTTGTTTTTTTAGCTGTTTATGGCAGCACGGTCAGCGAGCTACAGTTACATTTGTCAACCAGTGGACTATTCAGAGGACCCCAATGAAGTCAGGGTGAGTGTTTGCAGCTGAGACACACAAACAAAAGACGGGGTACACACGTACACCCACTTGTGTTAAAACGAAAATGCAACATTTACCACAAAGGATCACACTGCACCTGCCCTATTATGTAACTTACTTTCTTATGGTGTACTGTGTGCAGTAATTAGCTTCCAGAAGTAACAAGACACCTCTGCTAATTTATTACGTTGTAACATGTCTCACAGATACATCTAACTTTACTTCAGTGCTCTACCAGTACTCCAGTGATTAAGAAAATCCTTTCCAGCGTGCCAGGGAAGCTTCACGCTTAGTGGATTTTAGAAACATGATCAGCTTCTGTTCGTTTGGACCAGGCTTTTGTTATCAGAAAAAGTGCGAGCTGGCAGAGGGATCATAGAAGGTGTTTGCTTTCACTTTCCTTCCAACTGCTCCATGACGTAGTTACACATCTGACACATATGTTGCTGGGTTCTCAGGTGACGTTGTAGGATTAGAAAAGAAGTTAGAAATGAGAGTCCAACTACTCTTCTATTTCTCTAACTGTCTGTGTTTCCCGCTTTGTTTCTATTTCCTTCCTCCACCTGTGTCTATTTTCTCCCATCGACCTCCCATTTCTCATGATCTGTGTGAGACAGGTGGCAGGAGCTTTGTGGTGGTATTTCATCTCTAAGGGCATCGAATATCTGGACACAGTGTTTTTCATCCTGAGGAAAAAATTCAACCAGGTTACTTTCTTGCATGTTTACCACCACTGCACCATGTTCACGCTCTGGTGGATCGGCATCAAATGGGTGGCAGGAGGACAGTGTGAGTAGCTCATGCTACAATAGAGTTCTATATTGTGCCCAATGCTTAATTCTTAATAATACATTGTCACTCAACAATGAAAGTTGTGGTCTTTACCCCCTATTTCCTATAGTTCAAAGGGCTTGATTGTGTGTTTTTGTTTTGCTCCTGATCCTAAACTGAGTCCTTTCCTATTGAGCTTTTTGTGGTGGTAAGGTAGGAAGAGGAGTCTTTTACATGTCTGTGCCCAGACTCTTTGTGTCACAATACGTCCATGTCAACAGTATTAAAAAAATGTGTGCCAAATTATTTCTTGGTAAAAAAAACTGTTAATGTGTGTCACTCTTAATCTGAAAATTAATCAATACTGTCAATTATTCACAATTTGTCGTTATATTATTAAAGAAAACTACCATTATTGACCTTAATTGGAAAAAATTACAATAAAGTGTTAATTTGTGTAACAAAACTGTATTCTAGCACCACAGTTAGCGTGACAAAACTAAACTTTCTTTTATTTGCAGCATTCTTTGATGCACACATGAATGCGGCAATCCATGTCTTGATGTACCTGTATTATGGCCTGGCCTCCTGTGGACCTAAGATCCAAAAGTACCTGTGGTGGAAGAAGTACTTGACCATCATCCAGATGGTAAGCTATCACCTTACCATGTGGCTAATCGAAATGAATTAATTCCTTTAAAGTGCTCATATTATGCTCATTTTCAGGTTCATAATTGTATTTAGAGTATATTGTATTTAGTTATATCAGAATAGGTTTACATGGTTTAATATTCTAAAAACACAACATTTTTGTTGTACTGCACATTGCTGCTGCTCTTCTTTTCACCCTGTGTGTTGAGCTCTCTGTTTTAGCTACAGAGTGAGGCATCTCACCTCTGTTCCATCTTTGTTGGGAGTCGCACATGCGCAGTAACTAGGTAAGGACTACTAGCCAGTCAGGAACAGAGTATGAGGGAGTGCCACGCTAGCAGCTAGGCGAGCATTATAACGTGTTACAAAGTGACGCCCGTTTGTCTCTGAAGTAAAGGCTGGACTACAACAGAGCCGTTTGGAGCAGTTTGTGAACAGTGTTTTCTGTTGGAGATGGTAAGTCCCTTTGGGGTGGACTTTAGACTTTTTTACTTTGTAAACCTATAACGTGCACAAAAAATATATATAACACAATAAAGGAAAGGGGAAAAGCCAAAAAGCATAATATGAGCACTTTAACACATTTTGGAAGGTTAACCCTAACTCGCGTCTTGAATCTTACAGTGAATCTCACCGATCTCTCTTTGTGTCTCAGATCCAGTTCCACATCACCATCGGCCACACAGCCTTGTCCCTCTACGTCAACTGCGACTTCCCCCACTGGATGCATTACTCCCTCATCTGCTACGCCATCACCTTCATCATCCTCTTCGGCAACTTCTACTACCAGACCTACCGCCGCCAGCAGCCCAGACGCGACGCCTCCTCCAAAGCAGGCAAGGCCCTCTCTAACGGGACCCTCAACGGGCTCAGCAAGGCCGCCAACGGAGCAGCGCTGACGGGGAGCAAAGAGGAGAAGCCCCAGGAGAACTCTGGGAGGAGGAAGAGGAAAGGAAGAGCTAAGCGAGATTAGAGGAAGAGGAGCGAGAGAGGTAGAGGTGAGGTAGGGCCTTGCTTTGGGTTCTAGGTTGACAGTGCTAAAAACATTAAAGACTTCATCTGAGTACGATTTAGATGGATGGATGCGTTAAGGCGAGATGTGTTTATTTAAGCCATGATCTGAGTTGTTGTAGATAAAATATGAGACAGGCTTGTGTTGAGAGAGGATCATTCTGTTAGTAAGAGGTGTCAAATGCCATGCCCAAGGTGGCTGTTCTCACAAATAACCCCAAATACAGTTGTGTACGTTACGGTACGGGATAGATCTTACAGTAGTATTCCCTCTCTTTATTGTGGTGCCAAGTACTGTAGTTCTGGTTTAAAAAAGTGACTTTCAGCTACTAATAAATGAGCCTGGAAAGGAAACAAAGAGTCGACCAGGCCCATTTGGCATGCTGGGAAAGCTACTTTAATGCGCCTGAGCTGCTTGAAAAAGATGATATACAGTACCATTTTTATTGTTACTGCTGTATTGAGACAGGAATACACATAACACGTGCACACAACCATTCATTTATATTTGAGCTATTATTTTTTGTTCTTCACCTTTCCAGATATAACTGATGATAATGTACAGTACCATGTCATTTTTGTCCTCATCTTATTCAAGTTGTCATTGATGTTCCGTGAGAGAGACTTACGTTTACAGCTCTTGTTTACTGAATAGACACCTCTGCAGTTGTCCACTTATTTGTGAACATTGAATTGTCTTATTTATTCTTATTTATTTCTAGTTGTGGACTCAGCTGCCACTCATATTTGAGCTGTCACCCATTAGTGTACAGTGACATTCTGAAGAAGGAAAATAAATCAATATCCACAGGTAAAATGTACATAGAAATAGAAATTATAGATCTAATCCTTTGAGACTTGGATGAGATTGTTCCATCACTGGTTTCTGATGGAACAATCGCCAAGTGTATCTCATAGAAGGTTAAAAATGTTCTATTTCTGTATACATCCATAGCAGGTTTTATATATCCCTACTTGTATGTAATGCGATGAAATGTAATGAATATTATCCAGAGAAATGATGGATCTGATGATTAGCTCAATGTTTCCCGTTTTGACAGAAAAGCCGGTGGACTGAGTTTTGTCGCTGCAGATGTTTACCTGTCTTTTTATATTATAACTGACGTTGTTGTTTGTCTTACATGCTGGTGAAAATGTGTGCCGAACAAAGAAATGATGGTGGAGAATTCAGAACTAGCTTACAGCCAGTTTTTATCAAGTTAGTTAGGCCTACCTTAAGCACCATTTTCTTCCCATGTTCAATCAGATATCTTTTGTGTCTATGTTTTCAGGCTTAATCTGAACTGGCTTGAATGTACATTTATCAAGGGAAAGATTTGGATTTAAGAAGATAAACGTTATGAATTATATACAAAAAGAGCTGGTGGACCTCTATAGTGACTTTGTATGTTATACTATGATGAATAACTTTGCTCTGCCTGTAGTATATAGAGTATAATTCAGTCGCCGGCTCTATATCAGCAAATCAGCTTTATGTCACCCATTAACCAATGCATTTTGATGTTATTTATTGTTGTTTTTTTCTATTTATTTTTATGTAAATACAAATTTTCATGTTATTGAAAGTGCTTGTCTGTGTATTTGTGTTATTTTTGTGTTGTACATATTACATTGTGATATTTTGTACACTACACATTTGGGAATGTTCCCAGCTTGTTAGCTTGGACAAAACACCTCCACATTGCTTCTGTGTTGTTTTTTTTATTTTTATTTTTTAAAGTATTATCATTTTGAACTCTCTTCAAATTGAATTAAACTGAATGCCTGTACAAATGATGGCTTCCTTTTGCCACTTCATTTCACTGGATACATAATGTACATAATCATGCTTCTTTAATGATGATATACATCAAGGCTATGTTTTGACATTGATGACTTGAAAAGACGTTATGTAGTAATGTTACTGATTAGCAGAGTGGCTTTCCAACACTAGAGGGCACCCTGTTTGCATGACAGTAAATTAACATCAATGTTACTCTACAGTATGCTTACTGTGTTCCCCACGATTTCAACCAGCCACCGTTATTATGTCTTATTTATGACTTCTCCCCAAGATAAAGAACATAAAGTTTCAAGAGGATTACAACATAAATGCGACCAATATATTACATGATGTGTGTGTGTGTGTGTGTGTGTGTGTGTGTGTGTGTGTGTGTGTGTGTGTGTGTGTGTGTGTGTGTGTGTGTGCCAATACAAATACAGTTAAAATGAGCTCCACCTTGACCAACTACAACATTACAGCACTGCTTCCATGTTAATGCATTGGCAATACTAATTAAAAAATCATATTTTAACACTCTGAAATGGGACATTCGGCCAAATTAGTTATTTATTTACTTTTTATACTTTAAGAACATTTAGGTAAGACTACTCTTTTACTTTTCCCTAAGTAACAGTTAATGCAGGACTTCTACTTGTAATGGAGTATTTTTACATTTTGGTATTGCTACTTTTATTTAAGCAAAGAACCTGAATACTTCTTCCAACTCTGTGGAAGCCAAAATAGATACCTTGAGTTTAATTTGTAAATATCTTTTCACGGGTTTTCCCAAACTGTTCAGCAGTGAAAGAAATCCTGGTGTGAAATGTGTTTAGTAGGCCTACTGTTGCGATGCAGCTTCAGCTTTTCACTTTGCCATATATGTCTGTTTGACAGTTTTGTTTGGTTATGAACAAACTAAATAAACTAACAACATTACAATTTTTTATTGATTTTAAAAGGCCCCTACCCCTTCAGCAATCCATATTTATGGCAAATAAGCATAACAAATCTGTAGCGGTATAGAAGTGTGGTTCCAGTATAGGGTGGAGTCATGTCTTGAGTCATATGTTGCTTATATGTTACTTGCCTGATAAACTGATTTTTTTTTTTTTATTTAATAACTGTGCTAAAGGTTAATCTCTGGAAACCTGTTTGGTAGACAAAAAGAGAAAACCCTCCTAAAATTTAATTTATTACATTGCTCATCCCATCCCTGAATTCTCCTCCCATTTTGACGAGCATAGACAAAGGTTTCCATGGAAACCGTACACAGCAGCTGCCTGACCCCTCCTACCCACCCATCCTCCCCCTCCCAAATACCTTCCAACCCCACCCACTGCATCCCCTCCTCCTCCTGCTTCTGAATCAGCTGTGGTCTATGTGGGAAACAGTACCAACGCAATAAACTATTTAACAGTGTTTTAGTGCTTGTGTGTGTGGGGGTGGGTGTGTGGATTAGAGATTGGAGGGTTCATGTGTGTGTGTGTGTGTGTGTGTGTGTGTGTGTGTGTGTGTGTGTGTGTTTGCTTGTGTAATAGGTGGAGAGATTGAGAAACACATTAGTATGTGTGTGTGCGTTTGAAATCCCCCGCAGAGTTTATGAGTGGGAGGCCTCCACTAGCAGAGGGGTATTACATGGATGATGTTTGTGTTATTCTTCAACCCAGAGCAATAATTTCACAACTCGGTAACAGAAAACCATAACATCATCATCATCAGCAGCAGCAGCATTTCCCTTGGATGGTGGCCCCATATCCTTCCAACTGTTTCAGCCCTTTCCTCCAGTCTCTTCTGCTTGACAAACACAAGCGCCTTGAAGTCCTTTTTAAATCGTAAGCCATTACACATCTTTTATAATGGACACAATGGCAGATTTGGCCTGCGGGCATCACTAGCCTTGTCTGCCAGTTTATCGGTTACTGTGTTAGTTTAAACCCTAATTAGTGTAATATCATTAATGTGTAGCTTTTCAATTTCATGTCAGTCAACCCAATGCATTCACTCTTTTCTATATCTTCACACACAACATGAATAGAGCATGAGCGCTAAACACATCTAGATTGTGTAGGCCATTATGCATATATGTCTATGTGTTTGTGTCCACAACAGGATTCAAATGACTACATCAGCATTTATTTAAGTGGGTGTCTTTGTCTGTGCAGAAGCACCTCCTTCAGTGAAATCCCATGTGGATTTCACAGCAAAGTAAAAACATTTTCCTGCCTGTCAGAAGCTCAGTTGATATCTGGAGCACAACAACTGAGACCGGAGACAGGTGTGTTTCTTTTATGCCTCATGGGAGAAACGTATTGCACCAATAAGGCACAGGCTTCACAAAGCCCTCCTCTGCGTATACCTGCCAGAATAAGGGCATAAAGACTTATTTTTCATTTCCTCATTCATGGCATGGCATTGTTTTAGCAATAATTATTAATGAATAATGAAAATGTCTGTTTATGACTTACTGTACGTGAGTTGTTCTCCCCCTGATCTTTGTTCTTTTTCAGAAAAATGTATTTGTTTACACTGGAGTTTAAGGCCAAAACCAACAATCTCTATGTGAAATTCTGTGTGTCCTCTTTTAATATGGCACACTTAATATGGCAATTATGCTAATGTGTCAAACTTCATGTGGAAAGGATAGGATGCAAAAAACGTTTTATGCAGCCATCTTAAATAGCACATAGCAGTTTAAAAAATAGGAAACTACAGCATGACACTGCAGATTATTCCTGACTGTGTAATAAACAGTGACGAGTACAGCGCCTGGGATCCCCCTCTACACATGGTGTTACTGTGATGATCCGGGGTAAGGGTGTTTGTGAATAATAGAGAAAGTGAGAATGAGAGAGAGAGACTTGGGAGTGTAAAATGAATGAGGGTGATATTTTTAGATGAAAGTTTATCAAGGACTCTCTCTCTCTCTCTCTCTCTCTCTCTCTCTCTCTCTCTTTTCTCTCTCTCTCTCTCCCTCTCAAACCTGAGCGCTCTCACCAGTAAATGATGTGGGATGAAGGACTGGGAAGTGAAAGATGTACTACTCAAGATGGACACAATGGGAAAAACTAAAACAATTGTCAGTTGGGGTTGCATATAAGTCATGTCAACATGTTCTGTCATGGGATAAGATACAGAGAGGCAACTTAAAGTGCAGAAATAAGTGTTAATAATGTATTTTAACAAAAAAGACAAGATAAGACATTTGATCCACGTTGAAAATTACAGTCGATTAATGTATTTCGTCCAAACATTGACTTATGTCCACTGTAGTGGACATTTGAGTTTCATTCCTCTCCTTGGAATCTTTTGTGCAAGTCTCTTAATTCCTGCTGTACTGTACAGAGGACATCCTGGGCTTTTCAGTGATGTGTTATTTGATTGGCTGGGAGGCCAGGAACCGCCTCTATCTTTCAATCCAAAATGGACAGCATAGGAACAAGCACATTTTATGGAAAGATAAGAGATGAGTCAAATATTATTTGTCTATGGTTTTGTTACTATGATAATCATATATTTTCTTGTTCATTAAGGTGTTAGGAATCATATATTGAGTTCTGATAGAAACTACATTATGTATCTTTTGAAAAATTTGCCATTTTATGAATGTCAATTATAGTGGACATCAGGACTATCTTCATGTAAATAATGACTCCACATCTACCAAATTTGTCTTTTTTCGTACTCAAATGATCCTGTTGTCCACTACAGTGGACATTCTTTAAATAAATAAAAATAAAAAAATGTAAATTGTAAGATGTTTTTTTAACCTTAAACAGTTATGGAATCACAAAAAAATCTGATTAGGAAAAACAAAATTTTCCTTGGTTCTCAGGAGGACTGGATGGGGTTTAATGTAATTATGAAAGAAACTGATGTCTTCTCAGAGCGTGAAATGACACTTTCTCACCCTTTTTTGTTTTACTTCAGACAAAGCAGTATTAGTCATCTTGTCTGACACATTGGAGCCTCCATGATGCAGACATCTGTCACTTTAATGCAAGCAAATGATTGAATAGGGGCAGAAGGAGAGGATAGGTGGGGGGGGAGTGGTGAACGTGTGTCTATGTGTGTGTCACTGTGAAAGGGAGTGCAAAACCCCAAACATCTGTTGTCCCATTCAGGGAAAATGGATCATCATTCTTGGCCAAACTGGCTGATTGGCAGTGCAACATCTTGTCGGGTAATTAAAATGTGATTACAATAGAGAGCAGTCTTATTTCGGAATAGATCAAGATGTAGTGTTGTAAAAGCCTACAGTGACAGAAAGCAAATGGATTGCACAGAGGTAGGAGGCTAAGAGCAGCTGTGGTTAATGAAGCCTTAGCAGTGCTGTGGAGTTAGGTCTGGCAAAGGCCGACTACTGAAGCCTTAACAGAAGCTAAAATCCATGCCATAAAACTTCCAGAGCAGAGAAAATCCTAGCTTTCTCACAAGTCAATCCCTTTCTTCCTGCAAACGTACTTGTTAATTTACTCAGGAATGATTCATGCAACACCAGTCCGCCTCCTTTGCCGTGTATCTTCAAACAACATTGGGTGTGTGTGCTTAATCTTGTCGGCACTGGGCCAAGAGTTAAAAAGTCCACATGACTGGTGAGATGGGTCTGGTCTGCTGTAATGTAATTCAATCAAAGTGAAGACGCCTTAAGGAACCAATGAGAGTTGGGCCTGTTTCCAAACAGAATAAAAAGTCCTCAGTAACCATTTCCATTGGAAAACCTCACACATGAACCTGTTTTCAAACCAAATCCAATATCATTGCACATTTCCAGTTTGTTACACAAGATTTTAAAAAAAAAAAAAAAATTCTGGGAGAAATGAATGGCAGGCAGAACTCCAAAATGAAATGTCTTATTTATCCCTTGACAACGTTAAGTAAGGCCCATTCGCCCCTTTCCAAACACTAAAGAGTTTGAGAAATAATTCTTGTGCATTTATGGAAAACCTTTGTCCAACGTCTTCAGTTTGTGGTTTGAGAGAAAGAAAGAAAGAAAGAAAGGAAGTATAGGAAGAAAGGAAGAAAGGAAGAAAGAAAGAAAGGAAAGAAAGGAAAGAAGGAAGAAAGGAAGGAAGGAAGGAAGGAAGAAGGATGAGAGATGGGAGAAAGCGGACAGCAGCCAAGAAACAATATATATATAGCATATAGAACAATGATGGCCAAAACTGTATGAGACAATCCATCATCACATCCTGTACAGTGTGTTGAAAATCCTAAATTCTTGATAAACATGCTGTGCGTTACTTGCTGTAGTTCGATGACAGCGGTTGAATATTGTCCATTGAGGTCTTAGTCCTTTTTTACTGGCATAATGTGCAATGCTGTTCCCTTGGAAAGTTAAACGTTTTATAAAACTTTGGAAGAGTCACATTCTCTCTAGTGGTTAATTTAAATCCATATACTTAAGGTCACATCCAAATGACTGAATGCAAGGTGAATGCACAGTTGCAAGTGGCAGCATCTAATCACTGTTGAGACAGCCAGACAGAGAGAGAGGGAGAGCCAGACAGAGAGAGAGGGAGAGAGAAAGAGAGAGAGAGAGAGAGAGAGAGAGAGAGAGAGAGAGAGAGAGATTGGGAGGGAGGGAGGGAGGGAGAGAGAAAATCCAGTTTTCTTCCAATGAGAGCAGCGTGCTGCGTGCAGCTTCACTTCCGTGCAGCCCCGGCCCTCCCAGCGATGATGTAATGTCATGAATATTGAAACAGGTTGTTTGGTGATCGGGAGGCGCTCCAGTCAGCATCCCTTCTGCCTCCCCATCACCATTACCCTTCAGCATCCGACAAAACACCCAGAAAAGGTAAGAAATTGATTTGGAGCTTCATGATTTTCACGTGATAATCTATTGTCTTTGAGCACACATGCGTGTTTTAGATGAATGTGACAACAGTAAACTGTACGAAGGGCAAATGTCTGACTGTGGTCCACCCTGTGTTCTGTGTACTGTCAGGCCTCCAAGGTGGTTTGATTGACTGTTGCTGCTCCCAGTTGTTTATATGAAGAAAACACGAAACGGGGTTATGCTTTCTTCCTTGTTTAGACTAATTTGATATTCTTTATTTAATCAGCACTGAGTGAGAGATTGTGTGGCTGGCAGTCGGTTTTTTTGTGTGTGCTTTTAATACCAAAGAGACAAAAGAACAAATGCATAAACTGTGGAACAGGTCAAAGCAGCGTTGTGTCCGTTGCTTCTGATACTTTCATTGCTCACCTTCCATCCACTTGAGTAATGATTCATCAGGCATGTTGGATATATGAGGAGTAAGATGACGGCTGACGGAAAACGGCAGAACTCCTGTAAGCCTGCATGTGGCTCATCAGATCTGATCTATCAAGAAACTGGACCGTGCTTTGTTTCTTTTGGGTCGATCGAGGATCAGATCAGAGGCCACTCAAACCCTTATTCTTGTCAAGTGAACAGGCGGCGCGGATGAATTGGCTGGCTGCTGCTCCAGGTTTAACAGCCAATGACATTTTTCTTCTCTTTGCTCTCTCTCTCTCTCTCTCTCTCTCTCTCTCTCTCTCTCTCTCTCTCTCTCTCTCTCTCTCTCTCTCTCTCGCCCATTGCCCATTCGGAAGCGCACATGACGCAAATGGCTGTCTAATTACCCGAGCTGCAGCTGATCTCACACTCCTCTCATCAAACAAGGGCTGAATGGCCGAGTGCATAATCACTGGTGGTCACGTCCCTGTCTCTGGGCGTCAGCCTGATTAGCCTCGCTTTATGTAGCCTAAAAACCCATCTAAATCATTCACGGTGCGTTTTTGGAGTGCCTGTTTTTCAATAACCACATCTTATCGTTTTTTTTCAATCTGGTGAAAAACTTGGACTATTTGGTCGACCTGTAGAGAATCACCTTTCATTGTTGAGTTTTTTTTCTTCCAACTGCAGGGATACTGGAGGAGGGGATGGAAGTTGTTGGTGAGGATGAGCTGAACCTCTGACACCATGATGAACCCATCCTCTGCCGACTCACCGCGGCAGCCAGACAATAGCAGCCGGAAGCAGCAGCGATCGTCGTCTCCGGCCGGGCTCAAAGACAGTGGATCTAAAGCTACACAGAAGGGCAGCAACCCGTCCAAACCCATCACGTCAAAGCAAGGAGGAGTGGGAGGGGGAGGGGGAGGAGGAGGAAGAAACAGCCGAGGTCATTCTCCCGTTTCCACAGGCAGGGAGCGGCAGGCCGGAGGCTCTCCTGCCGTCAGAGGCGCGGCTGCTGTCCAGGCTGCTGGTGCTGAAAGCCCGACGCTGAGCAGGCCCGCGGCGGCAGACAGGGGTGGCATCCAGACAGCAGAAGACTCCCCCCGCCTTGTCGCTGACACCTCCTCATCCTCTAGAGCAGATGCGAACCGCGTCGTCTCCGACCAGCCCTGCGCATCCAAATCCCCAAAACTAAGGAGCAAAAATCCGAGAGGTGGGGAGGCGGCAGCGGCGACGAGCGGCAACAAGAAGAGCTCCAAAGGCACAATAGGATGCGGACCCGGTTTCTGGAAGGAGGGATGCTTGCAGTCCGAGCTAATACAGTTTCATTTAAATAAGAGCTTGGGGAAGAAAGGGACAAAGATGCAGACGAAATCATCATCCCCGCCGAGCTCAGAGCCGGAGCTGTCACCCGAGCGTGACAATCCACGAGCAGCTCCACAGCCGGACACGAGACTACAAGAAGATATGGAGAGGCTGGAGGAGGAAAACGAGGATCTTAAGGTAAATTGGTAACATATTACAAGCCTAACAATTTGTATTTGTTTATAGAAGTTGCCATTTTTAGCGTGCGCAATGGTTGCACCTGTTGAATTTGGTTACCGGCTGGATAATGACTAGTCCTTTGGAGGGCCAGGTTGGATTTCATTATTTTGAGACGCATTTTCGTATTTTTCTCCGTGTTTTGCTAGATTGAAATCGAGGAGATGCGGGCAGAAATGGATGAGATGCGGGACACATTTTATGAGGAAGACGCGTGCCAGCTGCAGGACATGCGCAGAGAGCTGGAGAGAGCCAACAAGAACTGTAGGATCCTTCAGTACCGACTGAAGAAGGCCGAAAGGAAGAGGCTCCGGTTCGCAGAGAGTGGCCAGGTGGATGGAGAGCTGCTCAGAAGTCTGGAGCAAGACCTCAAGGTGAGTCTGTGGCGGGTTGAGCATCATTATATTATATCCTTCTCACTTTACTTCTGCCCAGGTGAATTATTATAATCATCTATTTTGAAGTACACTCTTAGACGTGTATATATATATATATATATATATATATATATATATATATATATATATATATATATAGTATATGTTAAATATAGAGTATAAGTTAAGCACAAAAAGTAAAAGTATACTTAGTAGTAGCAATACATTTTGTATACTTGAATTTTATTTCTAATTCACTAAAGTATACTATGTTTTCACCTGGATGTCTTCTGTCTCTGTCCCTCTCCCAGGTGGCGAAGGATGTGTCTGTGCGCTTGCACCACGAGCTGGAGAACGTGGAGGAGAAGAGGACGAAGACAGAGGACGAGAATGAGAAGCTGAGGCAGCAGCTGATAAAGGTGGAGGTCACCAAGCAGGCCCTGCAGAATGAACTGGAGAAAGCCAAAGAGGTGAAGGGATAGTGACAGTTGACAGTGTTGCGTATTGTTTTTTTCACCTACTGTGTCAGTGTGCTTATTCAAGTGCAATGCAAATTTGGCCTGAACCATATTAAAGGTCAGGTTGAAGATATTCCAAAATGCCAGAGCAAGATATAGCTTATTTTCGAGGCGGTAATGGTGCATTCCCATTGCCCAGATTTATGTCCTAATATCCTTTGTACAGTACAATTTGTGATATACTCATTCATACTTACAAACATGACAAAATGAAAAAAACAAATACAATTTCTTTTTGGGGGTATTTTTCACTTTAAGCCTATACAATCACACTTGCACTTTCAGATTAAATTGAATATTTTCATTTCATTTCATTTATTATACAGGAAAGAATTAAAAGTAACATTAAGTTACAGTTTAAACGGGCCTTTACCAGAAAGGTTCTTCCTGTTTTTCCAATACTGAGTCTTCAGTGCTCCATAAATCTGGATGATATCATTGCCTTCAGTAAGAAAACAGTGAGCTGATGATAATGATGTAACCAATGTTTCCCTGCAGCTTTCGCTGAAAAGAAAAGGAAGCAAGGATGGGCAGAGAGCAGAGAGAAAGACTCCACAGACCCCCACCGAGGTGAGTCAGCAATTACATTATTAAATCATAAAGTTATAGACTTCGATGAAGATGTTTAATAATGAGGTTGTTGTTGCAATGCAATTTCCAAATAAAAACAAAATGTTCCATGCAGAACTAGGCATTAGAGAGTCACAATTTGTAGTGAGTGCAAGTAATATAAGGAAAAATGTGCTGAGGCAATGAAGCTGATCCCAGGAATGTACATTCATAACTTACACGTGAAAAACTACATTGCTAGTTTTTTTTTAACTTTGTGATATTGTATTTACAACTCAGAGGACTGAAAGTAATGGGCAAATGAAGAATGGTTCCTCTCTCTCCACAGGAAGAAAATGATGATTTAAAATGCCAGCTGGCCTTCATCAAGGAGGAAGCCATTTTGATGAGGAAAAAAATGGCAAAGATTGACAAGGAGAAGGACCGACTAGAACAGGAGCTGCAGAAGTACCGCTCTTTCTACGGGGACGTGGACAGCCCTCTGCCTAAAGGTGAGGCTGGAGGGCCTCCCACCACCCGCGAATCAGAGCTGAAACTCCGCTTACGCCTGGTGGAGGAGGAGGCAAACATCTTGGGGAGGAAGATTGTGGAGCTGGAGGTGGAGAACAGGGGGCTGAAGGCTGAACTGGATGACATGAGGGAGGACAGGTACTTTGCACTCACTCATTAGATCTTGATCTTGATTCACAAGACTTGGTGAAATGTAGTAATAGTTGTAATGGAAAGGACGTGAATCATATTCCCATATTAGGGAGAATTCAATCCTTAATTTGTGACAAGGAAAATAATTTTCATTGTTGAGTTTATCCAGACTGTATAGTGAAAATATTGTTTAAAAGAAAAAATGGAATAGAAACGAGGGGGCTGTAAAAACATTCAGTCACAGTTATCAATGCTTATTTCCTCTCCTAGTCTGGTGGCAGCAGGAGTGGACAGCTCTGGGATTGGAGGTCAACAGTGCAGAGAGCAGGGCGAGGCCCTGTCGGAGCTGAGGCAGCAGCTTCAGCTGGTGGAGGATGAGGCAGAACTTCTCCGCAGGAATTTAGCAGATGTGGAAGAAGAGAACAAAAAGGTAGATGGATTAGACTGTGCTCCAAAAAGGGCCAATTTCCTCAGCAGGTCCATTGCATTGTTACCTAAGATCCAAGGACAAAACTACTCACAGTGGGACTGGTATACAATAACAACTTTATACATCGAATGGAAATACTTTCCCCTTAGTTTCTCTGTCTGGGACTGCTATCTATATAGTTCGCCCTCAATTTAAAGCCTTGTTAAGCATTGTGACAATTTAAATGTTTCAGTCAAAATGGCAACAGACTGTAAATAGTATATGACGTATGTTTTCTGATATTCATAAAAATGTTGCTTTAATTTCAGCGATGTAAGATGTAAAGTGTCTCCTCTTCCCTTGAGCTATTATTGGTATCATCAATGACTTTTGATGCCTTTTATAAAAGCCGTCTGTTATCTAAGCCTCATACATAAGAAATTTGAATGTGTGAACTAATGATACTCGCAGCACTAAATACACTTGGGAATAACATTCTTTTCCATCTTTAGGTGACTAATGAACTCAATAAACTGAAATACAAGGCTGGATCCCATGAAGCTGGATCGAGACATGGAGGAGGTTTGTTTAGTTTTCATCTTTTCGGTGTCTGTCAGTAAGTCATTGTTGCAGGAGACAAAACAACTGCGCTGCAGAGCGTGAGATATCTGTGCTTTTTTTCAGCTTGATAAATCTCTATCGGATGCAAAATGTATGTTTCACAAAGCCACCAGGAGCTCTCATTTGCAGAGGTGTTCCACTTTTCATTGTTGCCTTCTTTCAACCCCAGGAGGAGCTGACCCCGCTAAAGTGGAGGCCCTCCAGGAGGAGCTGAAAGCGGCACGTCTGCAGATCAACGAACTGAGCGGCAAAGTCATGCAGCTCCAGTACGAGAACCGCGTGCTGCTCTCCAACATGCAGCGCTATGACCTGGCATCCCACCTGGGCATCCGCGGCAGCCCTCGGGACAGTGACGCAGAGAGCGACGGAGGACGGGATGACGACACCCCCTCAGCCTCGGCGTCCTCCCCCCGCCTCCTCCCTCCCCACCGCAAGCGGGAGGGCCCTATTGGAGGGGAGAGTGACTCAGATGAGGTGAGGAACATCCGCTGCCTCACCCCGACACGTTCCCTTTACTCACCTGTAGACAGCCGTTTTTTATCCAGAAGCCTGAAGGACCGGCAGCACATGATAGACATCCGCATCGAGGCGGAGAGGCTGGGTCGGACCATCGATAGGCTCATCGCTGACACCAGCACTATCATCGCCGAGGCACGAGTATATGTCACCAACGGGGAGCTGTTTGCAAGGCTGGATGAGGATGAGGAAGGTGGCAGGTATAAACATATGACAGCGGTTAGGAATCATAGTATTTCCCCATTCAACTCACCCTGACCCCTAAAGCATGTCAAAGCGCTATTTCGAGTCCAAAACACACTCTACCTGTGCTCAACAGGATCCGAGAACATGAGCTGCTGTATCGTATCACCGCGCAGATGAAAGCCTTCAGGAAGGAGTTGCAGAGCTTCATAGACCGGCTGGATGTCCCCAAGCAGGAGGACAGACAGGAAGAGGAGCCACTGTCTGTAAGCTGACGCAAACACATGAACGAATGACATGAATGACTGCAATTTCTGTGTTCTCCAATATTCACTTTTCTTACGAATTGTCAATCTGCCCCTCATTCCCTCTGCCCCCCAACCTTTTAATTTACCTGTCATCCATCAAGATGTTCCAGCCCATTATTTTGCTGATCCTCATTCTTGTTCTTTTTTCCTCACTCTCTTATGCTACCATTTTTAAATTGGTATTTCTTTTCACCCTGTTCTTTGTTCTGTAAAGCACACCCTCAATATCATATTATGTACATTTTTGAATGGGTTCTTTTTTTTACTTATTCATTGATTTTTCATTTCTGTTATTTTGAACACATCACATAAGGTCACTCAAGGTACAGGACATTATCATTTTTCCATGTATGATCCAAGCCACTCATCTACTCAGATGCTTTCAACATTTATTGGAGACCAAACACCTTGGAGCGACACTAGACTGTTAGGTGAGTAATGAGCTTTTTGCTGTCAATCTGATTTCCTTACCTGATTAGACACTTCTCGTGATCTGTCTCACTTTCCTGTTAGTTTACACTTTTTTTCACTCTCATTGGAGATTGGGGGCATTATGTAATTCTCCCCAGCATAGCTTGGTCCAATTTCAGCCTAAGCAGACATCTAATCAGCCACAATAACTGAAAAACACCTGTGTGATGGGTGTTCAGGGTCTTTTATTAGATTCAAAATGTTATGTTTATAGTGGAGATTTGAATGGGTCTGTAAAGCCAGAAAGTCAAAAAAAATGGTTTTACCCACACAGATACTTGAACCATTAGGCTACTGCTGCAAATGTCTATCTACAGTATGAAGTTTTCACATGACCGCAGCAATAATCAGGTCTGTGAGCAGTACATTGTAAATACTGACGTTTGTGTTATGACTGTTAGGGCAATGCACACAGACTATACACAGACACTGTGCGTGCCCAGTCACAATAATTACATTATTATTACATAACATTGTCATTCACACACTCACACACCATCTGACATCAAAACAAACAATAGGCTGTGTCTTTCAAGTTCTTCTTCTGCAACTGTCTTGAGTCATGATGGAATGTCAACATAACCTGTAACAAATCATACAAATGCCCATGGGGAATATGATAGGAGCGTTGGCATTTGGATTTGACTTATGGGACTCTTAAAATGCCCTTGGGTGGGTCTGAATAATCAAGGAAAAAAATGTGCTGATCTGTTTAACCAACGGACCTGACCACCAGGACGGGGGCGGAACAGGTCCACTTCTTTCATCCCACCGGTGGGAGGTTTTACGTCACATATTAGGGCCAGCTGTGGAGAGAGAGAGAGAGAGGGAGAGAGAGAGGGAGAGAGAGGGGGAGACATAGGAAAATAGAGAGAAAGGAGGATTTTATTCCCGTTAATGAAAGCATCATTTCAGCTGTAGGCTGTCGCTCTCCAGTTGTTTTTGCCACCGCATTCCAGCCCAGACTTCATTTCAACTACTTCGTTGGCTCTTGTGCCTGTTTTTCAAGGATATTTATTGCAACTTTCAATATTAGAGGAAGAGGTAAGAGGGTCGCTTCATCCAAATGGCACGTGCTTCATATGGTGAGAGACGGGAGTCGTTTCAAGTTTGTTTTGGCGCTCGAGCGGAACAAAAACCGTCAACATCAGAAATTTTGTGTAGAAAGCAAGCTAACTCGCGCGTTATTATTACTACTTAGCTAGCCTACTACTAACGTTACTTCGCCTATAGGCTACTATGTCGCGAGTAACAAGAGCAACGGGTTACTTTTTTCACAGACAGGCTACAGGTCCGGCTACTTGTTATCTCAATCAAGATGAAAAACCCCACCCTACCCTCTCTCTTTCCTCGTGATACTCATCCCCTTCTCAGGCTAAGATAGCAGATGAGAAATGGCAGAAGAGTGGGAGTAGCTACTAGGCTACTGCTACGGATGAGAAAAGAGGAAAGGTAACGTTAGGCAAAATAGTTTTTTTTACGGGCAATGTAAGACCAACCGCTTATTTTGCGAGGGGCACTCTCATTTAGTGCAGCTTACAAATACTGCCCTCAGGTCGTAGCCTACTAAGTGGTTTATTGCCTCTAAAATGAGTGACAGCTACTGCTGTTTTGTTTTTAGCCTACTATCAACGAGTCTACCACGGCGCAAATTGATTTGTTGCCATGGATACAGCGCACGGGGGTATCCTGCGACGTAATTAGAGCAATCCGGTGTTTACTAATTGTCGCTCCTGCTGCTTCTTCCAGCTAATCTGGCTCTAGGGAAATACTCATGGTTACAGTGGGTAAAAATACTCCACTGCTCTTACATCAGTGCGCTCCGTGTCCGTGATATTTTTGGGAACTTCTCCATTTGCGTCGGAGTGGTATAAGCTACGGTGTCTGTCTTTGCCAGCCCTGGATTGTCGCCTGCAACGACTCGCGTCCTGTGATTTCGAGATAAAACATGTAAAAGGAAAACAGCGCAGGGGTGCAGCAGTGAGGACGTCTTTGAGATAAAAAAAAAAAAGCACCGTGGAGACTCTGGCGCACGAATGGCGGTTTGACCTTGTCTCTGTGAGGATATGGAAGGGACCAAAGCGTCCCGTCCCCGTCGCCTGTATGAGCACAGCGGGGGCTGCTGTCCCGAGCGGTGCTGTGCGGCCGACGGGGGATTTGGCCGGGTTTGGATAATTGACGCTTTCAGTTTGTGACCGGTCACCAACTGAACAACAGTTTCAACAGGAGATGGCTGAGTGAACTGCAAAAAAGTATTTCACTGTATGCTCACAGAGCAGAAATGGATACTTACAAAATAGCTTGGTTGCAACTTCCGATAATTTATCTCATTAAGTTTTTTTTTTTTTTGTTTTCTTTTAATGCGCTGGAGAAATGTGGAGTGCGTTTATGAACGGCTCGGGGCTGCACAGCGGGGGCGGTGCTCGTGGGGGCTACGTCCCGTCTCAGGGATGGGAGTTTGTGCCCTGCTCCGGGATGGAGAGGGCAGATAGAGGCAGGGGCAAAAGTCGCAGCCCGTCGAGGAGGATCTCTTCTCCGCCCACCGTCTTCAGTCACATCTACGATTCCCAGTTCGGTGCTTCACCGGATGGTAGAGAAGGTGGAGCAGGGACACAGCTTGAACTCCTCAGGGGACAAATGTGGCCGGGTCCCGAAGACCAGCAGCAGCAAACACAACACACGCGGCTTAAAAAGAAATTTGAGGATTTGAAAAAGCGACACGTACAGGATAAGGAAGGATGGATGCGCGAGAAGGAGTCATTGTTGAGAGAAGTAGCTGACATACAAGTGATTGAACATATTTACTACCCCTGGGAAAGCTATATCTGTGTTTGCCTTTAATGCGTCTGTAGTAAACATGCCTTCTTTTTTTTCTGTGCCAGTATAGCCTATTAAATGGGAAGTTAGTTTGTCAATGGTACACGTGTTCACAGTGAATTTGTTGTGTTTTATGGTATCATCTCTTATATTCCCAGAATATTCCTCAGGGGTTCAAATAAAAAAAAATAATGATATACTTTGATACACCATTGTAAACATCTGTTTATTATAAAGTACTGATTTCCTTAGTTCTTCTCTGATTGCACTGTGTGATAGCGTACTGACTGACTAACTTTTAAAAATATGTTCATCTAGCATATTTGGTTGACAAGATTGTTGTCAATGTGTTTCCATGCAGGGGGGGGAGAACAGAAGGATTCTGCTGGACCTGAAGACGGTTTTGGAGGAAGTGCAGGCAGAGGTGAAGAAAGAGGAGGAGAAGAGGGGCGAGCTCCAGCTGCAGTACACCAGAGACAGATGTGCCTGGGAGCTGGAAAAGGCCGAGCTCAAATGCAGGATTGCACAGGTAACTCAGGAATGGTGATGTGTGGGTTGGTTTTGAGGGTTAAGTCTGTATTCAAAAGCATCTCCAAACAAATAATTAGTCAGTTGCAATTTTAGTATTTGTGTGTTAGAGCAATGTATAGCTGTGCACGTCTGGTGTGTGTGTGCTTGAGGACAGTTGTCCAAATACAAATTAACACTAATCTTGTTTAACAACAATATCTAAGGAACTTCACATAAAGTATGCTTTATTGCTGTTAATATCTATATTGTTTCTTGTGTGTATTATGTTTGTGTATTTTGTCATGTCTTTGCATGTCTGGCCTCCAGTTTGGTGTAAATTGGGATCGCCACGTTTGCCACCCACATGGCAGGGTGATAAGTCACCCTGGAATCCATCCAACTCAAGCTTCAGTTTAGACAAAAGATTTGCACCAAGTAGACAAATGTTATCCCCGCTCGGCTAGACACAGACGCCCAACTTGGCTTTTAACAGCTAACTCTAAGAAGGTAAAATATTAACCTATTGTTGCCTTTGGACAGCTACTGTTAAGTGTTTCTTGAAATGGGCAGAAAATACTTACAGAGTTAAGTTTGCATACCTGTGCCACGCTGTGTCAGGCATTGCACGGAACACTTGAAGGACCATGGCTTTTCTTCAAAGCATTTTAGGGATTTAGTTTTTCTCTGGTTATATCAGAAGATGGATTTGTATGGTTGCCCAAAAGGGGCTGTACTCAACATACTAAAATAAACAGCTGGCTAGGATTGCCACCACAGGGCTCTCACAGACCGTTCCCCGATACATGAACTATCTAGTGAAGTTGACCTTTGACCTTTTGGATATAACATGTCAGTACTTTATATTTTTATCCTATTAGACATTCGATTAGCGTAGGAATTCCTGAGTTATGGCTAAAACCGTGTTTTGTCAGGTCACAGTGACTTTGACCTTTGACCACCAAAATCTAATCAGTTCGTCCCTGAGTCCAAGTGGACGTTGTGCATAATCTGAAGAAATCCTGAGAAATTGTGTTCCCATGAATGGGAAGGGTGTACGTACAAACGGATGGACGGAAAACCAGAAAACATGATGCCTCAGGCCACGGCTATTTCCGACGCGGAGGCATACAAATTAAATGATTCTCTGAGTGAAGTGATGAAGCTCAGAAATGTGGTGCTGGAAGGGAGAAAAAGGTGGTGTGCAATGACACTGCAGAGCAGTTGGGCGAGACCGCTGCTAACACGACGACACAGGAATGCAACATGTTAGCATGGCTTTCCCGGACACAGATGGTTTAACTGCCATAATGTCATTCCCTCTATGTGAGTAGATGGCACAGTGTTAGTGTTCAGCTCTTCTCTTTGTCCTGCTGGCTCTGTGCCTTCTCACAGTGTGGTTGACAGAGAGCCTTATAAAAACAGAGACTTTTACTGTTCTGTTTTGTGTTTGTAAAGCCCATTGTGGCAGTGGGAGAAAGAGGCTTAATCTACTGCAGGAGGTTATACCATAATCACACACACACACACACACACACACACACACACACACACACACACACACACACACACACACAAATGTTATCCCTGCTCAGCCAGAGAGACACCCAACTTGGCTTAACAGCTAACTGTAAGACCCCTTTCACACTGATGGCTCAATTAGGGTTTATACCCAGGTTGACTGTGTGTTTGAATGGGGTAACCCTCATCGATCTACTCGGCTTCCCGTCCCATGTCGCCAGGTGGGATTGATCAGGGTAGACTAGGGTTGATTTCAATGTGAATTGCGCACGACCTGGGCCGCTAACAGCCTGGCGGGGCAAATTATGTGATTGGTTGGAAATGACAGTTGGACAGTCGTCACAGGTCCCCGCACACTTTGAAAAAAACAACAACATAAACTTTGTCTCACTGTGCTTTACACTAGGTTTTCACCATAAAACTAGGATTTTCACAGGCAGCTTCAACAACAGCAGAGTGGGTGCCTGGATGTTCCCTAGTCTGCCTTTTGCAGAGCGGTAGCGGAGTTTTACAGGCAAAACTGCCTGTAATCATTTGTTTGGGACAGGAGAGATGTCTGAATGATTTGTTTCTTTACATATTCGCAAAGTGCTTATGGAAGTCTTTGTGTTTTTACTTGTGTGTGTGAACATGGGTCCACAATAATTTGGAATGGAACGTGAACACACACACACTATGCAGAAATGTCTATATTTGTTGCACAAACAGACCAAGGGGAAATGTGACTTGGAGTTAAGCCATGCTGGGCGGGGATTGCTCCATTGTAAAAGTTGTTTTGTCTTGATGCCACATCCTCCAACAATTTATAGTTTTGGGTATGTGTTTACGAAGTGGTAATTTGGGGTTGCTCATCAGGTTCAAAACACATCAAGTCAAGTTTTCTGAAATCATTAGCAGCTCAGTAATCAAATGACTAATTTACAGACTTTACAGATTTCTAACTACCTTGCATCCCTCATTGGGCAGTTTAGAGTCAATTTTTAATGAGTCTTTAACCAAAGTTTGGTCAGCTTTTAGTTCAAGAAAGTAGAATTAAACAGAATATGGCTATTGATCTTAGACAAGGTTTTTGAATCCTATTTTCTATAATCAATGTAATTCACTCTTTTATGCTACATCAGACAGAACACAAAAATTAATAGCCTGATAATCAGACTGAATTGCCATTTTGTTTCACTTTCATTCATATATATATATATATCCCTTGTATTGTCCTTCGTGTCGTGGGTACTTTTTAGTTTATTTACATTTAGTATTAGCCTGTCCAAACACGTTCGATCACAGCACGGGTCTCTCTCTCTATATATATATAAAAGGCTGAACAATGTGGGGGAGTCGAAGAAATGGACAAGAATGCATGCAAACCAATGCAAGGAGGTCAGTAGAGCAAATGGGTGTAACTTTATTTCACTTTGAAATGAAATGTGTACAGTTTGGTGCGAGCAGCTGTGAAACTCCTCTCTCATTTTCCACATAGTTGGCTTCACTGTACCAGTGCAAAGGAGATCCCATTCATTTTTAGCTCAGATGGAGAGCGAAAACAGAGGGTGTTAAAGAAGGTAATTGTTAGGTAATTGTTTGAATGCTGATACTGATCATGCTTCTAACAATCCAGAATAGCGTTGATTTGAAAAGTGATTGTACAATTATAATGTATGTCTGAGAAGAGCCTTTTGAGGTAATTAGCTGAATGAGTCATACAGTAAAGAGGGCTCAGCTGAACTCTTTCTTGCAGTTTGCTATGATAAGCTTGTTGGTATTGCACTGTTAGCTGGACAGCTAGCTTTTGTTCGTTATTGCACTTTGACTTTAAAAAGGTAGCACAAACCCATAAGGAGGCGGCCAGAATACTGTAGAGGATTATCCAAGCAGCCAAGTGTATTATACAATCCTAAAGTAATGAATGGAACAAGTGGTGGCTACTTTAGGACCTGGGTCTAGGAAGTTGGAATTTTGAGGTCACTTTAAGGGAAATGGCATTTGCAAATCATGTGTCATAGTGAAGATATCCTTATCTGTACTTAACCAGGAGAGTGTGATTGAACCCACAGACTAAAGTGCTGCATAATTACCTTCCCCAAAAGGTTATGTTTTCCGTTCAATTTGTCTGTTTGTTGGTTTGTTTGTCTATCAGCAGGATTATGGAAAAACTACTGGCCCGATTTTCTTGAAACTGTGGAAGGGTGTAGCATTGGCCAAGGAAGAACATTACATTTTGGAGTGAATGCAAATCACGGGCGGACACACAAACTATTTATCACTTTCATTGGCTTTGCAAGATAGGGCGATTGTGCTGCATTCATGTGGTTTCAGAATAATCAAATGACTGAATAAAAATGACTTCCCGACTGGGAGAATTCACACTGCATTAACATTGTAAGAAAGGGCATGCCTTGGTGGAGGTCTTCGCTCTCCCAGTGCCCTTCTAGTTGCTTTTTAATCAAGTTTCATTCATAAAATTTCCACATCTTAGATATTTTTATGTATTTCTTAGCTGTGGTTAGCAGCCAGTTTACGTCCCTTTTGTGGGTCAACTGATTGGTTGAGAAACTAAAGATCGGTAGCTACAAACAGTTACATGCTTGTTCTATTCTTGCGATTTTAATTACACACCTTTCCTCACAGTAGGATATGGGTGTGAATGTAGCTACTGTATGTCGGTTCCACATCCCTTTTGGGCACTTCTACCACCAAATACCAGGGGAGCATCAAAGGTCCCATGCCGGATATTTCCTGGCATATTTCTTCGCATGCCACTGATTTATGAAAGCTGCGGGCAGCTAGTAGACATGTCACTCTGCCTTAGCAGCCAACTCCCCTCCTCCTTTTACCTCGACTCCCCACCTCCTCTCGGAATGTGACATTGTACAAGGCTGTGTGTCCACTATTTATAGTGGGTCACCGTGGTGACACAGTTACCTTTATATACCCTGTGCCATACAGTGACAGAATGGGTGTCCAAGGCTAGCAGGAGATGGCTCTGATAGAGTTGTGTGGGTGCATGCATGGGTGTGTTTTCCCTAAACTGGCTAAAATGATGTTGACCCGTATCCCTTTAGAGTTTTCTTTTTAAGAAGACACTTTTTCTTTGCTGTCTCAAATAATAACAAAACGTATGTGCAAAAACCTCTTATTTTTGCACTTTCACTATTTGTTTACATTTGGATGTTTAAATAGACTGTGGACAGCACCCATCAGCATCCGTCTGTAATTGTGGAGAACTTTGAGAAGAGCCACAGGCAGACAGAAAGGGTTGACTTGTTTTTCTACACCATAATTTCATGACCCCAGGCCACAGGCAGAAATAGCACCATGACCGAGGCTTGTAAGAAGGCTTTGGTCGCTGTCTGTGACTGAACACTGAAATAACACACTCAGGCATGCTCATATGCATTCTCTCCCTTTTTCTAACACACACACACACACACACACACACACACACACACACACACACACACACACACACACACACACACACACACACACACACACACACACACACACACACACACACATATGTGCATATGCTCAGGCGTTGTCTTGGGCTCTTTCCAGAAAGCCAACATTTCTTTCCCTTTTTTTACGCGCAACAAAAATGCACATATTTACCACAGAATGCACAGATCTATGCACACCCTTATCCTTAAATACTACAAAAAAAGGGAAAGCGTCTATATCAGATAATTCCTTTGCATTATCTCGTTGGTAGAGGACATTTCAGATTAGTTTTCCTAACACCATTATCTTATCCAGATGTACAAATCAGACCACCATGACAAACCTTTGATGTTATCAAATTCAGTCCGTTTTTCAAGCCCTTTTTTCTAGCATTTTTTGCAATATTTCTTAGTCATTCTCAGTAACGTAACAACATTTCTTTGGCTTAAGTTTTTGGCCCAAACACAGTGAAATTTCCAGGGGAAATGCCCAGGCTATTTAGCTTGAAAAGGGCATTGTGCAGGGGCACTCAGTAATATTGTCATTAAAACAAAAACATCCAATTGAACTAATAAAATTGGCATTTTTATAATGTGTTGAAAGGAATCGGAAGTCCTGTCATATCTGTGTTGAAAGATCCTCTTTGTCTGAATCTGTGTTTCTCTGAAAACGGATTATCATTTGACTGAGGCCACATGCATCCTCTGCAGACACATTTTTTCTGTGCCTGAATCTGCCATATCCTGCGCTGCATCCTGTGTTAGTGAAGTACCTTAGAGAAGAGACTAGAACCCATGAACCATGCGTGTGAGTTCTTACAGGATATTTTCATCTCTCTTCTCTCTTTTCTCCCTCTTCCCTCCTCTGAACCCACTCACACTCGTTCCCATGGTGCATTATTCCCCCACTTCCTCCACCTTCTCTTCCTGCCACTCCTTCATTCTCTTAATTCCACTTTTAACAATTTCTCTTCACTCCTTCCTTGCTTGTCTTATCATCTGGCTCTCATCCTCTTTTTCTCCAACTGTAATCTACCCTGTATCACCACTGACTGTTTTCTCCCACTCTTTCCCATTCCATCTTCCTGCTCCCTTCTCTCTCCTCCTCTGTGCCCTCTGCACTCCCTGTCTGTTTCCTTCGCTTCAGTTGGAGGCTAGAGAGGGTGCTGGCTTGATCAGCGGAGGGGTCCAGTCAGCAGCAGGTCCTGGCTCTGTGGCGTCACGGAGCGCTCGAGAACAGAACGGCGAGACATCCATGCTCCGCCGGGATAGGGAAGAGCAGCGGAGGCTCCTGGCGGACACACACTCGACAGCCATGGACCTGCGCTGTCGCCTGGAGCACAATGAGAGGGACTGGTTAAGGGAGAAAGCCGAGCTGCTGGAGAGGTTCGACGTGGAGAGGAGGGAATGGGAGTGCCAGCTGAAGGATATGCAGAAGAAAATTGAAGAGGTGAGATACTCCAAATGTGTCCAACTGAGAATATTTCTGCATTTTGTCTTGGTTTAATTATTTGCTTTGGGGTTAAGGTTGGATTTAGGTAAAAGCTAGGCAAGTGAATGACTAGATAAAGGAAAACCCTCAAAAGTACTGTATGTAATGCCATTTTCAAACGTATGAAACTTTGCTCCATTTTTTGTGTATGATATATGGCTTCCAATGCACTGAGCAGCCTACAGTGTGTAACACTTCCCTCCTACACATCCTGTTCACCATCAACACTGTCAAAACAATATCCCTGATCAGTGCAGCTGCAGAGTATGAGGAAAGGAAGGAGGGCGAGAGTTCTGCTATTTCTCTGATCTCTGTGTACTGGCAGGCTATGACCTGGACTTATGTAGACAGAAGCTGGCATGTAAAAAAAAGAACATTTAAGAGAGAGATTACTGTAATATACTCCTCCATAGGTGGCTATGATCATATGTGATAGTCAAAAGACCAAAACAGAAAAGCTTATTTATTGACAGTCACATCTTTTCATTTTGTTAAATTGTTTTCATTATTTGTTGCATGTATTCACAATGTGCATTTACATGATATAATGACAAATGAATGAATGAACAAGAACTTTAATGTTCTTCTTCGTTGTTTGTGTTTGGAAATATTCCCGACTACGTCAGTTAGAGCAAATTAAATATTTAATTGATTTGTTTGTATACTTAAAATGCTCATCGTGCGTCACTTTGTAACACAGGTTATAATGCTCGCCTAGCTGCTAGCATGGCACTCCCTCATACTCTGCAACTGACAAGCTGATGTGCGACTCCTAACAAAGATGGAATAGAAATGAGATGCCTTACGCTGTAGCTAAAACAGAGAGCTCAACACACAGGGTGAAAAGAAGAGCTGCAGCAATGTGCAGTACAACAAATATATGGTGTTTTCTGAAAATTATACCACATAAACCTATTCTGGTACAACCTCTAAATACAATTATGAACCTGACAATGAGCATAATATGAGCACTTTAAGCAGAAACGTGCTAGGGGGAATATGAGAAATAGAGCTAAAACAACTAGTCAATTAAACAATTAGTAGAGTGACCAAAAAGTAATATTTTACAATTTTGTTAATCAATTAATTGTGAGCTCTAGGAACTTGTTATAAGCCTATTCCATTATTTGACAAACCAAGCAATCAATCAATTCATTGACCAAGTATTCAGCAGATTTATTTATAATAAAATTAAATGTTAGCTGCTGCCCTAATGACAAAGTTGAACTTTTTCAGCTTGTTGGGTTGAAAGGCTCGACTTAGATGAGAATTAGTAGATAAGAAAGTATAACAGGATAAGGCCTGTCAGAAAGGGAAGTAATTCAGAGTAAATTAATGGCCCTAAGAGAGAGGGACAAAGCATGGGTTGTGGCAAAGCCCAAGTCAAAATCTGACATGCCCAGAGGAGCAGATTAGTGTTTTTAATGAGGGAAGCCATACAAAAGTAGTTGGACAGAGTGCGAAGGCACTGGAACAATTTTCTATGAAAAGAACATGTGGCTCTCATTTGCCCCTCTGAGAGCAGAAAATGAGAGAGGAAAACACCAGAGGAATAAAGCAGGCGAAAACGCACTAGTCCCATCTAGACTTTGCGTGAAGGGAAAGGAGCCCAGTCAACATGAAATAGTTACTATTTTGGGATCCCATGGTAGGAGGCCAGAGGTTATCCAATTTTATTTGAAAGAATTCTTTGAATGTTTTTTTTTTTTCAATCCTCTGTGGCCATTGCCATTCTTTATATTCTCTCACCTCATTCTAAGCATCCAGTGAGAGTAGATTCCTAATGTATGCCCCTTTAAACACAATACTCTACTTACTACTCTACTTAGGTGTACCTTCTTGATCTAATAGACAATATAATAATATCATTAGATCAATAAAAACAAAAGAATAAATGTCAATATTTAAATAAGTTTTTGTTTATATTTGGTGTATTTGACTGATATTTGATTTGTTGAATGTAATATTGCGTTTGCTCAGTCTCTGCCAAATCTAATGTTGAACTCTAATCTTTAAAGAAAACATTTTAAAATGACAAAAGGGTATTGTTTGTTTCATTCAACATAAGAGTAATGCAGTAAGGCTAAAAAAAGATGACCTCTATTTCCTCTTCCTGTTTCTAGCTGTACTGTGATGTGAGGATCAAGCGAGAAGGGACCGGACTAGACAGTGGGAGGCAAGCCGACGATAATGTGCACAGACTCAGCGTACGCTCAACCAGCACCGGATCCAGCCTGCTCAGTGACAACGAGCCGCTGAGCAGCAGCAGTCTGTCAGAGCCAATCAGACATCCACCTTTACCTGGTTTTGGTCGCAACAGAAACATCAGTGGCAGCGATTGCGTTGGCAGAGATGGTCACCACTCCACTTGCTTCCAAGCAGACAGCCTCTTTGAATTTGGTGTCGGTGGTCAGGCCACTCAGAATGAGCATTCACAACCTGAGCAGCTAGATGAGTTAAGATCCAGAGGCACTTGGCAGCAAGACTCAGCCACTGATAGCAAGGAAGCTGTGGATACAATGGAGCTGAATCCTATGCTTCCTGGAGCTCCTAGATGTGGAGTGCCACAGAAGAACGTCTCATACGGGAATGAAAACAATTTTCGTCCTGAAGAAAGTCCTCTTCAGCTGAGTTACAGCAGCGACAAGAAGAAGAACACCACTGCTCTCAATGCTGTGAGTGTTTCAAACCATGTTTCTATATGGTATAGACATTGGTGTGGTCATCATTCCTTGCCTTATCTTTTTTCTTTTTTTTTGCTATGCAGTTTTGGCCATTTCTTCGCTGTTTTTTGTGCTTTTTGCTGGCAGGTTTCTCTATAGCGCTCCCCCTACAGCTTCGGTATAGATATTTGGCAGCTCTGATGTTTACTTGTGTCTGACTCCTCGCTCGGTCAGTTTGCTGTTTCCTCTTTCTCTGTTCTTCCGACAATGCTTTCCTAGCTTTCTGCTTCTTTTTTGCCGGCTCAGCTATGACGATAGTGTGAAAAACTCATAGACAGTATATAATGGACCAATAGACCCCGTTGCTCTGGACGGAGACCAGTGAAGGATATTAGAAGCACTTTTCCGGTGATCTCTTGCTTTACTGCGCAGCCTCCAACTGAGAGAGACAACGTAAATGTGACGTGAGCAACGTGTCTGAAAGTTGTAAGTCTTCTTGTAGCTGTGCCAAGAGAAATCTCAATCATTCCCAATCTTACAGAGATGGAGAGCTTAGGTATATGTAAGGAGATAACATAGGCACAGGGTAATTATTGCTAACTAAAATGCTAGTTAACATTAGTAATTAAACCTGAAACAGCTCATGTAAGTCGAAACTGCCTGCAAGCTTCTCCTGTACTATACGGTAATTCCTCTACTATGTGACACAATCTTTAGCCTATTTTTACAAAACCGTCTACTACGGAGCCATAACGTGAGGTACAAGGTAATGGAGCCTTTTATATATTGTCATGTTTCTCTAGAACTATGGACAAATAAAGTCTTTAAACGCTTCAGATGGAAAGTTATTTGCTGTCAATTGACGTCAAAATGAATGCTAGTCAGTGGAATGCTAACGGGAGGTGATACCTTTGTAGCATCAAAATGGCGCTATAGGAGGTTTCGAGTTCCGAAGCGAAGCTTACCCCCTTGGAAAAACTCCATCGCTACCTTGTTTGCCGGTTCCTGAATGGGCGTATGTGTGCAGTGACGTGAAGCAATTCGTTACATTGCGAGACCTGATATCACGCGATACTTCATGACGCTGAGTAAGTTGCAAGGGTGGTTATAGTCATATAACCATTCCAATGACTCCGAAGCTGTTCAGTTAAGGTAAATTAAGCTAAAAAAACAGCATAGTTCCCCTTTAATCATCAGTGTTACTGTACAGTCACTCCTTGGTTTCTATAGTCTATATAATCCTCTTAAACTACCTCATCATCAATTTTAAGTTTTATTTTTACGGTACTTCAACAATACACAGTATCCAGCATGTCTGATTGTATCTCTGTCTCTCCCTTATCTGTGTCTCAGGCTCTGAAGGAGATAGCTCTTGTAAGCGAGGAGCTTTGCAGCTACCAGGATGAGATCAGAAAGAAGAGTGGGGATAAGAGGTAATTAAATCCCCTTTGCTATGGAACTATGGTAATCACTGTGCCTGTTATGTCTTGATGCTCTTACTATAAGAGTGAATGCATTTCACCGTTTCATTCCCTTCAGGAATCGGTTTGAATCCCTCTGCCTACCTGAGGAGAGTGAGATGTTGTTTGGCCATGATAAAACCCTACTGGAGGTGGAGGAAGTTCCCTGCGACCTCAGCCAGATTTACGAAGACCTCCGGGCCTTGGAGAGGGAAAACTGGATCACCCAATCACCAGATCACACCTGGCACGCCGACAAAGGAGCAAGCAAATCCTGGAGAGCAAACACTGTTGATCCAGACAGCTATGGAGAAACACAGACAAGCCCTGGAGTACTCTCTGAGATTGATACGGCAGGTCCACCCATCCCTCCCCGCACCTCCTCCTGGAATCTGAGCTCCCCCACCCATCCAGACACAGAACTCCACATCCTGGAATCCCCCGTGATGACAGTGAGGAAGTGCCATAGCCCCTGTGTTCTAGTGGACAAAAAAGGTAGCAGCCCGTCTATTGTCAGGAAGTTCGAGGCCATGCTACAAGAAAATGAAGGAAAAGTTTTAATAGACGGTGTTGTAGCATCGTGCTCTGTACCTGCTAACCCTGAATGTAATATGGGCTGCTGCCACAACCGCTGGTCCTGTGATGCAAGCAAATTCACTAGCAGTAAACTGTCAACATACGGGACTGTCCAGAAAAGCTTCTCTGAAGTCAACATATTGACTGCTGGAAAAGACTTGCGCTCAGAGTACTGCCCTGGTTTCGGGAACTTGAAAAGCTCTGAGCAACAAATGCCTCAGATTGTCAAAGAGTTGCCTTTAGATTTGCTCTTGTCCTCTCTCGAAATACCACCTGCCAGCCCCAACCTCCAGGGCTCTAAAAGAAACATAATGCTGGAACAAAAAACAGCTGAGTTCAACAGAACTTTGTTTCAGGCTGAGATGGGCCGTGGTGTAGATGAACCAAACAGTTTTATACATACAGATGCCGGCTCAGTGGGTTGCCAACCAGTCTTTCCCCCAAGTTGTGCATCAGATGAGATTTTACCTCCCAGGGAGAAAACATTTCAGCCTAATTGTACTGATGTCACCACTAGCGTCATGGGTGTGCATCCTGAAGTCACATTTTCTACAAGTCAGAACCCCAAGCTCCAACCAAGGCGAATGAGATGTGGTACTGGAGGTCAAGAGGTTAAAATGAAGCAAGAAATCCTTTCTGACCATTCATCTGAACCACAGCCACAGATTATAAGCTCTCAGAGTCCAGCACACCATTCTGAGGTCAAGCACAAAGTTCCAACAGCAAGCAGTCCTTCCAGGAAAACACAGCACAGAGGGGCCACAGAGGATCTCTTTTCTGAGTCTGTCTTGCCTGCAAACACCCAGCCAGGTCCGAATGTGGACAGTTACAGCTCCAAGAATGAGAATCCCCATGGAGCAAGGTCTCAGTCGGCCAGAGCTGGTGTTTCACTCCAGCAGCCGTCTGCTGAGAACAAACAAAGACAGATGACACAGCCAGGGCAACAGGCACAGCTAAGGCATGCGTCTGTTCTTCCTTCCCAGTCAGACTCCTCCAGACCTGGGCTTCGAATGATGAATGACCATCCCTGGAGGGCCCTTACTCTGGCTGCGTACCCACGGCCTGAGGGATCCAGATCCAACTACGGTGCAGTGGAAAGGATTCTGAAGAATTACGAGAGTGCAGCCCGGGCTCAACAGAGCCAGAGCCAACCGAACGAGATGGCTTCAAGTCCTTGGGTCAGTCTCAGGCAGGAGGAGAACGTCACAGAACTGGACATGCTGGACATGGACCCTCTGCCCTTACCACCCACTGCAAGACACACACAGACTTCACACACCTCACAGACGCACACCACACATGCACAGCTCAGCAGCCACTGCGCCATGGGTGTGAAAGAGATACATCTAACAGTGCAGGTGGGTAGCATCTGAAAAATACAGTCTGCATTCACACTTTCACATATAAGCTACTGCCTTGCCACTCAGCAGGTGTGCTAATCACTCTACAGATGTTAGGATTTAGAGGCACTCTCTTGGAATAATAAAATATGAAAGTCTGCACTTTATTTGACTAAAATACAATTAAGTCAAATTATATTTTCAAGCCCAATTATACCAGTGGACCTGGGTGAACTTGCACATTTCGTTCTGTTTCATTCCATTCTGAAACACTAAGCGATTGCCCTTGACTGAGTACAGCTCCGGTGGGAATGTTGTTTATTTCTGGTATGTGCTAAGAGACAGAAGCAGGCCAGAGCCTCCATTATTATCTGGGCATCTGGGCCATTTCATTGCTTAAAGGTTCCTAACAAAAGGAACTGGCAGTGTGGCATATAAAATACTTGGCAGGAGGTTTATCACCCTCAACAACTTGTCTTTCATCTTCCAGTCTTTCTATGGGGCCTCGTAGTGGAAGTGTTTTTCTGGCCTTTGTGTGGTGATTACAGAAGTATCTGCAAGAAGCCAGCTGAATAAATGCCCTTGGCAGAGCACAGAAATGATAAAAAGCCGAAGTGATTATGCTGCTTTAAAGTCATGCAAATGTTAACGAAATCGTTGGAGCGATTATCAAACCAATTTTATTTGACCTCATAGAAAAAACGTATTAGAAGGCACCACTTTAGATTAACCTTAACCCAGGAGCACTGTCCAAAATAAAATGCTGAAGATTCTGGCAGCAGAACCACAGCACGTGTAAGGTATTCCGCTTCAGATGCTGTTCTCTCGACCAAAAAGAATGGGATCTACTTGTGTGACCTTTCCACATGAGCATGTTCCTGTTTGAAATATGCCTGTTGTTTCCCCCAGGGTCAAGAAGACTTCCGATGGAACACGTGAGAAAATGTAAAGTATCTGAGTGTGTGAACTGAATTGTTGATAGAACGGTGTGATAATCCTAAATGGTAATTCATTTGTTTCTCCACAGGAGAAGGAAGAGACCTCTGTCTCCTCCTCCGTTCAGAGGAGCTTCTCGAGACCTGCCCGTCCGGCCAACCGACGCCTCCCCTCCCGATGGGCCAGCCGCTCCCCCACTTCCTCCTCCTCCGCCTCCCCCTCCCCCTCGCCCTCTACCACCCCTGTTGTGCCTCCAACCTTCCCCCTCCAGAAACACAGCTCCTCTTTTACCTACTCACACGCCTTTCACAAAGAGACTGTCATCATTTGACATCCACCTCCCCGTATGATTGAACCGACAAGAAGTCTTCAGTGATAACCTCTGAACATTGAACGTTCCCTTTTCATTACTGTTGTACATACCAAACCCAGACTGCTTCTCCACTCCTACAGACTCAGAAGTGCTTTAGTTGTGAGTTCATCCACTCACCTTTTAGAATGTATGTGGCATCCAGTGGAGCCTAACTGACCAAGGAAGGCAAGAAAAGGATCTGAAGCAGCTTTACTTATTCATTCAGCAGTTTGCTCCCATGAACCTGCCAGGCATCATGCATAGACTCAGAGGACAGTGAAAACATCCCATCCACTGATCATGCATTCATGCCAACCATCTGAATGGATGCCCAATGCTCAGGTCTGGATTCTAGCCTTGACTAGTGTAGCCTTGCAGATCTACCAACAACACACCCTCCTTCTGTTCTATAAACTGTTTTTACACCTTAAAAGCGATGCTTGCTCATATTCAGATGATCCAAAAACTTCCAGCCAAATGAAATCCAGAGTGATGTATGTAATATGTACTGTATTTTGTATTTTGTGCGCAACATGTTTTGTGTGCTTTTTGCACAAAATTTGATGTTACAAACACAACATGCAGCATCATGCTGGGTCGGAGATAAAGTGGCAGTGAAGGAGACATTCCCCCCTAGCCCTAGCATCACTCTGTGTGCTGAATAAAGCAGTGTTGGTATCTGCCTTCTTGAATATTACCTACAGTACATGCCTGGACTGTACCTTGCCTGTGACTTTTGACATTTTGCTTTCCATCCATGACTGGCTTTACATGTTTTTCATGATTACAGTAACACAAATGTGATAGTGAGTTCCTTTTTTTTTTTTTACAACTTTGTACCAAAGGCTGGTTTCTTTATATGCATTTTCCTGATTTCAAAGTGAAATGAATTGTGTGGAATGGCTTTAATTTCTTGCTATCAACTCATTGCTAATGTTTTCCAATCAAAATGTAAAACATCATTCACGAGAGCCTGCTTTTGTGCATAACAAATAATTATGCTTGTGACCATTTTTCTACTTTTACTAATTCTGAATGGTCATATATCAGGACATTACTCAGCTGAGTAGTACAGTTTTTTCGGTCAAAGTAGTGAATCATATGATAGAGGTGAGGCCTTTGCTGTTCTTTTTGTGTAATAAACATAAGGACTTAATGCTTCCTCCTCTCTTTTCACATCACATACCAAAGTATCTACATTTGTAATAAACTTGCATTATACTGTACAGTATGTGATGTTGTCATGCTGTGCAGCTTTGACTGATTGAATACTGATTACACTTCTAAAAATGATTTATTGGCATCTTAAACCCATTTGTGAAGCGTGACTGTGAAGGCACCAGTACAGCATAATGCATTTTGAAGAGAGCGTTATTATACAGTAGTGTTTCAAAAGTTGAGTAACCCTGTGCACAGCGCAGGCCTCTTTAATCCGTAGCCTACAATTCAATTAATCAAACATGGCACAGAAATATTTCTGCATCAAGATGAGTCCTAGGTGACCGTCCAGCTCACAAAGATGAAGCACCAGGACCAAATGACTGTCTGGCTCCTTCAATCTTGTTGGCTGACATCTCTGGTGACACTGTGATCTCTTCCTCTGAGTGATGGCTGCAGAGCTACGTGACAGCGGCACAGGGACCATCCATCCCTTTGACAGCGTGGGTGTGTGTTGTTTTTATGTTTGTGTTCAGTATGTATGTATTCCTCCATAAATGTGTGATGCATTGTGTTGTCTAAATGTGTGTGATTCTGTTTACGTTAGATGTTGTAATAAGCGCCATTTTACTTATTCATGTTTCTGTTTGCCTGTCTGCACTGTCTGGTAAATTATTTAGTTTTGCACCTACACACAAATATGCCCATTCATTATATAACATACAAAGGGACACACACATAGACACACACACACACACACACACACACACACACACATACACATACACCCACACCATACACATCCTTGGCCCTGAGAGGGATGGATACCCAACCCATCACCCTGAAACTTTGCACCCTAGGCTGACTGGAATAACAGGTGCAACAATGTTATGGTGCCAGAAATCCTACCCTGGCGCTGATATAAATATAAATATTGTCATCTTCTCAATGCCTAGCCTATAGCGCTCTGTTGGCTGTCTCTCACTGTTTTCCTGCGTCAAGGCTGGGCAGGAGCGTGGATTCCTAGTACTACTGGCCTGTGCTCAAGTCTGGAGGTTTCCAGATGCTGAAACCATTATATAATCAGTACTAACTGTTTTAAATCAAGTGCTGCTTAAAACACAGTAACACTGAGAAGAATGTATGGAACAATGTGTATTGTATCATACAAACACAGAACACAGGTTCAGCCAGAGACATGGGTCTAATCAGAATGCTGATACAGCTTGTTTCCATTGATGCTCCAATAAAGGTCCACATAGACAAACCCATTGGCCATGTACACTGTTTGATCTTATTTGATTTGATTGGTAGGCCAGTACTTTCTGTAATCCTTTTACAGCCTTGAGTAGAAGAACTGAGATATAATTTTCATACAAACAGTATACATAGTTAAGCTTGATTGGCCTGCAAGGAAGCTCTTGGCCATCTTTAGCACTGCTATGTCCACTGCAGTGCATAGCCAACCCATTAGGTAGATCTTTGCAGAATATTTCCCTCTTATGTCAACAGAGATGAGGGTCGTATCAGATACCTTAGGAATGTTTTTGACTTTTTAATAAACCCGTTTGAATTAATACCACTTTTGCTATTTGGTCATATGGTTTTTACAGTTTAGGACGATTGAATTTTGTCTTTTAATGGCTGAGCACAAGGAGTTGCTGCAGACACATCCCAGTTGCTGCTGCTGTGGAAAAGTGTTTATTGGCACTCCAGCGTCTCCTGGCTCTCTGCCCTCCAGCTCCACTGACCTCCCACACCTCATAGGAAACCTCCAGGCCCCTGTGAGTCTCTGGCACCTGCCAACCTGCCATTCTTCCTGCCCTGAAATAGACCCTTACTGGCACATATCTGGTGTGTGTGTGTGTGTGTGTGTGTGTCTGTGCGCATTGGTATAGAGCAATGCTGACTGCAGTGCATTCCCTGACTTCCTGTGGAGCCCCAGACAGCTGCATATTGATCAGTACACTGATGCATCACTATAGAGGCTACATACAGTACACACAGCACAACACACTGAAACACACACACAAGCAAAGGCATTTGAGCATGCATATAGACAAATGTGAGACATGTGTATGTCTCTCTCTCTCTCTCTCTCTCTCTCTCTCTCTCTCTCTCTCTCTCTCTCTCTCTCCTCCCATTAGCCAGTTTGTAATTCCAGACAGGCCTCCATTATCAGCTGGAGTCTGTGGCTGCATCACTGATATCCGGACAGATCATAAACCAGCAGGGCTGACTTGAATCAAAATGACTGAAAGGGCTGAGCGCAGGATGAATGGAAGTGGACAGGCACAGTGAGATAATGGTTAGGGAGTAAGTGTTTTTGAAAGAGTACAGGTAGCCGGTCCATCACTTACCTAACACACAGACACAAACTTGAGGGCAATTTAGATATTATGTATGCAGATTCCATGAAGCCACCATGTTCTCCAGGTGCTGCACTTCACAGAGATATGTAGAGACAGGTTGCAGGCTAGCTGACCTAGCTGAAAGAACTGTACAGAGCAAGAAGGAGAGTCAGCGTGTCTGGAATGCATGCCTGGGATGAGTCCCACCGACCTTTTTGAATTCCTTCCCCCCTTTTTAAATAGACCGGAGAGGTATGGACTTTTGAGTCTATTGCAGTCTTGGATGCAGTAGAGTACACTGTATCCTTGTTGACCTTTTTGCAGTACAGTCTTGAATGAACTTGGTTCCACAAAGCCATCCATTTAGGGGAAAAAAAAACAACCTTTGATTGGTGATTGCAAACACATAATATGATTTAATCTAATTCAATGGTGATTATTATGTGAATACAGTACAATACACAGTAAATTTTGCTACACTTGAAGGAGACATGCTTCATTTCAGATTCATACTTTTATTTAGGGGTTTACAAGACAATGTTTACATGCTTTAAAGCTTTAGTGCGTAACTTTGTTTCATATCAACGAACGTCCGTTACATTCAAGCCATTTCCAAATGAGTTGATACAAAGCTAATTAAAATCAGTTTCACAGAATACTCTTTTTGTTAATATGGCGGTGTTTAGAACATGGTGTCGTCGGGAAACTTCTGCACGCAGAAATTCAAGTGAAGATAATTACCTCTTCTGTAGAGTCCATCATGTTTTTTTAATCCTCCGTGTCCTCCTTGACTACAAGTAACTGTGTGAAGGAGGGGTGGGGGCGGTGAGCGATTACGGAAGGCTTGTGTCATGTGGATGCAACAACAGTGGTGTTGTCTTTACTTAGAATTCCTCATGGGGGCGACAGAAACTACGCACTATAGCTTTAATGTTCAAAATAACACATTTTTCTTATTCTGTCCATTGCTGCAAAGAGCAGAGAGGCCACGTCCCTCCCCTTTAAGGTGTCCCTAATGGGGCCTTATTTCAGAAGAAATATGTATGGTAGTCAGTGGCGAAAGATAAATAATTTTTCAATCCTGTTTGAATGTGCCATGCATTATACATATGATGCTTGCCAATTTTCAAGATAATTTTGCAAGTGAAGAAAGTCACAGTTTGTCGTGAAACTGTTGAAGTTTTGAAGGGATGGTCAACTAGCTGGAGGTGGTTCTATGGCACAGAGAACCCCATGTGATGCTGTAAGGAGCTGCAAGTCCCACTGGCTCGATGTTACACACGTTTTCTGATAGGTAGAGACGGAGAAAAACAGAGAACATGGTCTTTTGTCATACTTTGGGGTTCTCTAGACACACCAGGGACACATAGTCTATTTATGTTTAAAAAAAACATGAAAAAATGTATTTTGTATAATATATCACCTTTAAATTAATTTTAGACTTTTGATTCACCATGTCTCTGGAATCCTCAGTGTTTGTTTACACAGATATGTTCAGGGCTGTGAATAGCAGTCAAGGAAAGAAGTGAAGGATTTATGCTCCCAGTAACTATAGATCAGACCAGGAAGTGTCACCCTTCCTCTGTTTTGGCACATTTTTCTTCCTTTTCCTGCACATCTCTTGGTCTTTAGATCCTCCTCTTGTTCTTGCTTGTTAATGCTTGTTTCTGTTTGTCTCACTGTCTGAACAACCTCATTTCTTACTCTCACTCACTGAATATTACACTTATCTCATATCTCACCAACATTGTACAAATCCTTTCCAAACCTCAGTATTTAGACAGATACTTCAGTTATAGTCAGACAAATTATTTTAATAACACGCCTACAAGTCTGTGGTAGTTTAAGTCTGTCTGTGTTTGCACAGTAGAATGATCCCATAGCAATTCACACATTTTACTGCCCTTCAGAAAGGTGGTAATCCCTCTTGGTATGTTATGTTGAAGAACAAGACCATTTCTCAAATGTGGGTTGCATTTTCTAAGGATGCTTTTTAATGCCAAAAGTGCAAAGCTAGAAAAAAACTATTCCCCTTAGATCAATAGTACAAGTAGCTAAGTGTTGCTTAACCCAAATCCTAACCTCAATTGTAATATTATTCCAACCCCATTATGTTATATCTTTGAAAACAATACCTATTATGTTCATCATTGGAATCTGAAAATGTATTTAGTGCGGGTTGTTTAGCCTGACACAAAACCAAATCTAAGAGCATGTTTTCACAGTATTATTAGACCTGAAATTGTCCACAGCGATGTTACCTTTAAGATTTAATATCAATATCATAATAATAATATAATAATCAGCTCACTGGTGTCAAGAAAATGTGTTTAAGGGCTTAAAAATAACACAAAAACCTGCTATTATGATGTTTTAACTTCACACAGACACAGTACAATAATGCAAACTTAAGTTGACAATAGGCTAAGTTAATATAGCCAATATCCTATAATATAATTGTCAGCTGCCTTTGCCAACGCTGTATTATAACTCAAAGGCATTATTTATAGCCCTCTGTCCATACTACTGAATAAGGACATGTCTGTAGAGTCACTTCCCCGGTATTCTGTGTTTATTCTTGTGACAGACAAAGAGCAGATCTTTCTGCGCAGTGCATTGGCCAATGATGAATAATATTACAGTTCATATTGAATAAATAAATTATTAAAATATAGCTTGTAGAGTGTTGTGTAAAATGTGTTTGACCCAAAAATCACAATGACATACTGGTAATTAATGGATATATTTGCCTTTATGCAAGAGTTGATAGAATAGGCCTACAATTTAACCCCAAATCACATTTTTTCTGCGTGGCCAGAGCCGTATACGGCTCTGTGCGTGGCGGTATTATTCCGCCCCCTGTGGGGACGTTGAGGAACTACATTTGCTTGCCATTATCTGCTTCCTGTGACCGCTAGTTTCCGGGGGGACGAATTTCAGAGTAACACCACACGATAAGAAGGTTGGTGCTGTGCCTGCATTTTTTGTTTCTAAGTGGTTTGTAATTATTTTAGTGTAATGTTAACAAATTAAAAAAATAAAATAGTTTTACGGAATGTATTCATTTTCTCAGCAGCTCGTTTTATGCGTAACTTACGTAGGCTATTAAACGTAGGGACACTTAAACCTCGTATGACAGTCATTTTCCAAATAGTCTCGAATGGTTTAACGTTACCGCAAAATAAGTTTTTTTAAAAACTTCGATGAAAAGCTAACTTGTACAGCATGCTAAAAAAAACAATAGCTGCTGCAGTTAAAGGATAAAGGTGCCTTGCCTTGTTGTCATAAGAATTATTTTCGGTCAGTGGGCTCTCTCTGTCTCTGTTCGACTCCGCAGGGTACATTTTGGCAATGCTCCCTGTACTCAAACTTTGATCCCCTGTATGTGCCCACCTCCTTTTTTTTTCTTTCTTTTTTTTAAATAAAGTAATATGTCTGAATATTTCCGCCCACATTTCTCCATCTTCATGCTGCTGCAGGATGGTACTGTGTGCAGTGAGGAGACATCTCCTAAAGAGCAGCAGCAGCAGCAGCTGTGGAGCCTGGGCCAGGTAAGGGCTCAGCCGGCGTCGTTTATCACCATGCAGGTCACAGCAAATCAAGTCATTCATAAAGGAACAACAAGTCTACCGAGTTGAACCTGCATTATTTGTTCACAAATCATAAACAGAAACCAGTCAACAGCCAAAATGCATTTCTGAGGTGCTTTTTTTTTAAATTCCAATCTATAAAAGTAATAACTTCTCATTCTTGTAAGTTTGTTTGTGTGGCTCTGTGCTATGCCTCCTTCAGGCTGATTTACAGGGAGGTAAGGGAGTGCATTAAAAGCATTCCTCCTCCTCCTGTTTGTGAGTGCAATCATGAACGGTCAGTCCTGAGCAACACAAGTCTGATTTCCATTAGTTTTCGTGCCGTTTGTTTATACCCTTACAATTACACATGCATTTTCATTTTGATTTGAAATAATTTGATTGATTTGATTTTAAAATCACTCTAATATCATTTACTTTATAAATGCTGTTCGTCCAAGGCTGCTCCAGAGAGGTTGTGTGTACTCCAGTGTCCATTGCTCGGACCAGGGGGAGATCAGAGAGAAGCTGCAGGCCTTTCCTGGAGGATCCGTTGACCTGCTCAAACAGGAGTCTGGCATCGCTGTGCTGACCATCAACTACCCGTCCCGCATGAATGCCTTCTCCGGTAGGGTGACTGTACATTTAACACTGTGTATATTCCGATTGATTACTGCCGATTTTTTTTGTTCTCAGGATGAAACTTGTTTGTACACAGTCAGTTGTACACAAACTTAAACACATGACTCTGCAGCCCAGTTTAGTGTTGTGAGTTTTTCCTTCCTCCCAGGCAGTATGATGGTGGATCTGGAGGAGAGGGTGAGCCAGCTGGAGAGCTGGATAGACTGTAAAGGCCTCATTGTTCAGGGTGCTTCTGGAACGTTCTGCTCTGGATCGGACCTCAACGCTGTCAGGGCGATATCTAACCCACAGGTGGGAAAAGTAAAGTAGTTTACAGTATCTCTCTGCTGTGACTATCTGCATACTGCTGCAGGCAATCTCTCTGCATCTCTTTACCGTGGTCTCTGCTTATTTGCTTGTAGGATGGGATGAAGATGTGTATGTTCATGCAGAATGCTCTTACAAGACTACTCCGGTAAGGGCTTTCATTTTCCTCTCTACTGCTCTAGTAAATATCAATGCAGATCCACGATGTTCCACTTCCGGGATAGCTCCGGTGCCGACGGAAATACGCCGGATGTCCGTTACCTTCCGCTTTCCATGTGTTGTAATTTCCGGTGGATTTATGAGGACTATGGTTAACTCCTCCTCAGATCTCTGCAGGGTAAATTGAGGCAGCTAGCTAGACTGTCGAATCGAATCAGAATTTTCTGTTGCATGACTAAAACAACTTTTGAACGTACACGTGTTCCACCAAAACAAGTTCCTTCAAGAGGCTATTTTGCAGCGGCGCCGTGGCTCCGTCTGGCGCTAAGCACGGCCCAAGACGGTTGTGATTGGTTTAAAGAAATACCAATAAACCAGAGCACGTTTTTCTCCTATCCCGGGAATGCTGTGTGGACAAGCCAGACCCTCCTCCTCAGCGCTGTGGAGGAAGGTCTGGCAATGCGAGACTAATGCAGACTAAATCAGCAGCAACCCATCTGAGATAAAGGAGTTGGAGGTCAGCTGTCATGTAACGTGTGCACCACAGTATGCTGACAGAGTAGTTCTCTCAGTGCAGGCTGCCTCTGATCTCTGTTGCTCTGGTGGAGGGGAGAGCGTTGGGAGGAGGTGCAGAACTCACCACTGCCTGCGATTTCAGGTAATCTTTTCTTAATACAAACGAAAAAAAAAGTAAAATCCCTTAGGATCTCTTTTACGCCATCACCTTTCATCCAAAGGTTTGCTAATAATCTAACTTGTGTCTGTCATCTCTCTCTCTCTCTCCTAGGTTAATGGCATCTGGCAGTGTGATCCAGTTTGTCCATAAACACATGGGCCTGGTCCCAGGCTGGGGCGGCGCCGCTCGACTTGTCCGCATTGTCGGAAGCCAGAATGCACTGAAGCTGCTTGGTGGTGCTGTAAAAGTGGATCCCGAACTTGGCCTGCAGATTGGACTGGCAGATGGAGTCCTGGAGGTTCCCCAGGCAGAGGAGGGTGCCGGGACTCTCCTCCAGCGGGCTGAAAACTGGCTCAGTCACTATACAAATGGAGCTGCCCCAGTGGTCCAGGCTGTGAAGAAGGTAGTGCTGTCAGGGAGAGAGCTCCCTCTGTCAGAGGCTCTGAGGACTGAGAAGGATATATTTGGTACGGTGTGGGGTGGTCCAGCTAACCTGCAGGCTCTGGCCAGCAAGTCCAAACACAGATGAGTGTCTGTGTTCACTTTTCTAAGAACTTTCTTAGATCAGCCAAGATGTTCAACTGACACATTTTTGGAAAGCCCTGTCCAACGTCACAATTGTGTGGAAGAGAACTGCTACAAACTGACTCTAGATTAATTAAATTAAGACACTTAGTTAATAATTAATAATCTGAATGTTTTATTATTTTGCTTGCAAGGACACAGACTTAAGCTGCATCATTGTCTCTAATCCACTGATTAGAGATCAGTCATTGTAGCATACGTTAATGGTTGTGATGTATTTTGTTTGGTATCTGTCTATGTGACATTATAGCTCATTATCACAAGAGGAGCTGAGATACAAATTTATAAACAGTGATACTGATAATGTGCTTGTTTTGTTCATATATTGCAAACATACCTCTGTGGGAAACGTTGGAATTAGGGGAGTTTTATTATGGGATGAAAACTGAATTAACACCATGAATAAAAACTCCCTTCCTTTGGGGTTATAGTTTAGAATCTGGACTCTGCAGCCTCCTGTTTACAACAAAACATGTATTAGTTGTGGTGCAGCGTCAGCTGACCTGACAAATGATTTAGTTTCATTAATACTCTGTACACTGATTCCTGTATATGAAGACTGAACGGTGAATATGCTATATTATATATTATATTCTAGTCTTATATTTTCAGTATGGATGAAAACAAGGGCCTAAAGGACTCTGTACTCCATCATCTAAATCCCTTGATAAACACCAGGTCCCCTGAAAAAGTGATTATGGTAGTGATGATTAGATCATGCCAGGGTGAGCCTAACTGAAGCAGACCGATACAGTAGCAGCAGACACATGCTGATGAGGTATAACAAGCATGAGGCATCAACATCTGTAGAGTTATGCTGCTGCACCTTTTTCCGCTTTCCCTACCAGTTTTGTAGGATGGCTCAGCGGATCCTTTAGATTCCTCTGTGCTCCTTGTGTGTCATCGAGCATCCCCACACTTTCTATTTTACTGGGAGATTAGTATTGTAGCTGTAGGTAGGAGCATTATTTGGTTCTGCACATGCACATTTTTTTGTAAGGTCAGGCACCAATTTGTAGGTCATTTTTCATTTCACATTTAAATTAGCCCATGCAGCAAGTGAGGCATTACAAAAGTGCACCGACTGAAATGTCAGGAATAGGACAGATCCCTGGACGACGCCAGGCCTTTATCTCCTGTCTCCCTTCCAGAGCTCGTGTTTCCTGGCCAGACACCCAGCTGGAGTGTTGATTGCTGCTGCGGCCAGAATACCAAACACCTACAAGGTGAGTGAGGGAAAGTCAGGAGTTGACCTCATTATGATATGCAGTTATACAGCACATAAACACTTGTTTGTATATGGTTTCCCCAACCACAGGAAAAAAAAAGGTTGTGTTCTTGTGTTATGGATGAGTTATCAGTATCTTTCTTGTTACACCTTTGCTGACAATGTATTTATAGCTACCCAGGAAAACCACCATGACTTCTCCTTATTCTGAAATAAGTTGGTTTGTCAATGTGTCATGTGGATGCTTTTGTTATATGAAAAATAGATGAATATTTCAGCTGCATCCAGTGGGAAGAATGTTTCCCCCCCCCTACATAATACTTGAGGTGGTAGTGTGGAAAAACTGTGGTGAAATCTTACAATGGGTCCATTGATGGTGCTACTTATGTAACACGATATATTCTGTGTATATATATTTATTAAAATTAACAAACTCACATGCACCCTATTACACAGTAAAGAAAGCAGAATCATATACAAATAATCAGACAAGGTGCTCAAATATCATTTTAGGATGATGAAATGACAATTTATTCTTAAATTACAAACCATGTAACAAAACGTTGCAAAGCAAAACCTGTTACACACTAACTTTATTCTCCAGAATGGAAAGTCAGACTGAGCTGATATCGTAAGCATGTAAGAATTATAAAAAAAAAAAATTAAAAAAAAAAAAACATAACTTGAAACCTCTGCAGCATGGCCAATAGCAGTGGCATGTTCTTGTTCTCTTACTGCCTCAAGATATCATAAGAGGATTTACAACTTTAAGGAACGCATAAAAACAAACCAATGAAACAAAAAGACTTACTCAAACTCAACCAAAAAAAAAATATTTCTCATCATCCTGCCAACCAGTAGTGTTCAAATAACTCTCTCTTCAAACATGCACAAATCACAACACTTTAGAAACACCAATTGAGAATACTTTAGTCCGGGACAATGAGAATACTAACGAGGCTACAGAGGCCTCAACAGCTTTAAAATGAAAACACTGATACTTCACATTAAAACGCCAATTATTTAAAGCTGGGAAAGGTTAAAATAAATTTGATATGTATGTACTTCTATTACGCACTTTCATGTAAAACATTATTTGTAATCTACACAGATTTTAGAAGCTGTAGGTTAATTGAAATCAAAGACAAACCACCAGACAGATAATCCTGTGGGCTCCTGTTGTTGCACATTTAAAGACCTACATTGCATAATAGCCTACATTGCTTAATAGCGAAGCACTTCTGTGTCCTTTATCTGGATAAACAACCTAAAAGATTTTTGTCGATCCACAATCTGCTCTGAAATGACACACTTTCAAAAGTTAAGTTACATTTCAGAATGTTTAAGGAAAGGCTTCATAATCAGTTAAATCTTCAGTAAGGAAATTATTTATTTAGGTATGGTGATGTTGGGAAGAAGTTATCAACGATTAAATTTGTTGCAAGAGTAGTCAGATGGCTTGAGCTCGAACGAGCCCAATTCTGCGTGCTATGTTAGCGGAGAGAGTTAACGTGTAGATGATTACAATGCAGCTGTTCATGATGATACGGACACAGTTCCATTTCCAGGAGTAACATCCCCCATTCATGCTTTCTCCCTCGACCGTCACAGATCTGGCTGAGACTCCCAGAGACCCTCCGGGTATTAGGATAATCGATTTAAACACCAGACTACCTTGGATAGGCAGAAGCAGGTTGCCAAGCCATTTTTTTTACATTTCAAATCCCACTTTTGTGGAATTTAAAAAGAACACTCGATATGCCTGCGACCAAATGGCAAAAAGTGAGCAGACCGATGGCAGCTGAATGTCATAATAAGTCTGTTACCTCACATGATTGGCTGAATTGGCAATCAGGAAATGCCACGGCTCACAACAACATGCTGTATCCATCGGACTCATTACCAAGCTGTACCTCCCGTCTCAGTACTAGAACGCTCAGTACCAGAGCTGAAAACCCAACATTACTTCTACTTACTCTATATCTATTGGATGAGACTGACAAACAAGTCATACAGATACAGCCACAGTCATTGTGAGCCAAATATAGGCACCAAATTTGACAGCTAAAACAGAGTCGTTTACCTAAAAACATGGGAGTATGTTATGCTTAACTTCTTTTACCAAGCAATCCACCCACATCCGATCCGTGACAGAATGAATGACAGCATACAGTGAGGAATAAATTAATGAAATGGAACATAGCCGTTGGGTGATGATGGTATCTTTGATGACATCACACTTCAGTCACTGTACACTGGCCATCAGGCATTCTGGACCTTCCACTGCTACTGGATGAAGAAGGGGGAGAGGCGGACTCTGCGCCAGGAGGGGCTCTGTCCTCTGGATTCAGTCTTTGCCGCCGTGGCCTATCCTCCCAGGGCTCCACGCGCTCTCCATCTCCCCCCTCTTCTTCTTCTTCTTCCTCCTCCTCATCGTCGCTCCAGTCGCCAGAGCCAGACTCGTCCACGGAGGTGTGAGGGTCAGAGGACCTGGAGGGTGAGGCCTCCTCTTCCTCATCTTCTTCCTCTCCTTCCCCAGCCTCAGACCGCTCGTGAGAAGGTGTGGGCCTGGGGCTGATCTGCAGTTGGGAGAGAGCATCCTCCAGAGTGGGGCTGCTGCTGCTGCTGTCAGGCTGACCACCAAGGGAGGTGGGAGGTCTGGCTGGGGCTGTAACAGTAGAGGGGATACCTGTAACCGGCTGCTGTACACCTGCTACTGTGGTATCAGCCCCATCAGCAGAGTTCTCTCGACCGGCCGCCCCAATGGCACCAGGAACAGTCTCAGTGTCCAAACGCAGTCCCGCCACTCCCTTCTTGGGGATATCCAAAACGTCCCTCTTCATCTTGCGTCTACGGCCGTGCTCGTTGCGCCTGTACTGCACCATGTTCTCCAAGTCGGCTACATACAAAAACCCAGCAATCAGCATTTCAGCCGTTTTCTTGCCCTTGGAGAAAGCGTCCTCCAGCTCGCGGCTGGTTCGCTCGTCATACTGCCACCAACCATTACGGCCCTCATAATACCAGGCATGATCACTTGCAGCCCCACCCCGACCACCCGCCGATGCCTTTAGCTCCTCCGGAGAGAGAAGTGTAGGCCTTTCCAGGAAGTCATCCGGTACTTCCTGTCTGCAGAGAGCACATCGTTTGCTCTGCCAGGATGCTCCCTTCACACACAGGAAACAGAAGACGTGATGGCATGGCAGTTGGACCGGGTGGACGCAGCTCTGCAGACAGATGGCACACTCTGGTACAGACAGGGCTGGGGATGAGTTGCTGGAGCCAGAGCATGAGGATTCTGCACTGTTCCCACTGCCACCACCGCTGTTGCTGCCTTTCTTACTGGATGGAAGCGAGCTAACAGAGTGGTCTACCTCCCCACAACTAGCCATCCTTAGGAAGTACTAAGGAAAGGGGACAATGGTAAATAATGGTTATAGTGAGCATGTTAGTTGTTATCTTTTTTATCAGTACTATTCAATTAATTAATTAATTATATATATATATATATATATATATATATATATATATATATATATATATATAAATAAAAGAAATCAGTATTTAAGATCATTATTGTTGTTTTAAGGTCCACAACTGATCAAAACTTCTAGTGAGACAATATATAATCTGCAATGACAGCACTTATATATATTTTACTGCTGGTGTCCATGATCACATCAACTGCAGGTCACTGCCACTAAACAGCAAAAAGTCCCAAGATGAAGTTAAACTAAGAATCATAAAGTATAGCATATAGTATCGAATGATACTATACTCTATATGTCATATGTAACCTCAAACAGGGCTGACAGACATGCTATTTGATACTTACTGGAATTACCCTTAATTCTGATGTATCATTAGGAGAGCCGATGGACCTTCAAGCTTGCCACTGCCTAAAAAAAGAACAGTCGGTGAAATGCATTTGTTTTCAGACAGTCCTGAAAATAGGTACAATTGTGATGCATAATATCAAGTTATTCCTTATGTAAACCTTATATGACAAGCTGGCCTGATGTGAAAACGGATTAGCTAACGTTACAAGCGTTAATTCACTTAGCTATGACTAAAATGCAAGGGTTTACTTAAGTCTGTGGAACAAAGGGCTGCTCTGTTAACTGACTACAAACCGTAAACTGTGTCAGCTAACTAAACCCAGCTGACTTATGACAGCGGTAATGATGAACACAGCTATCGCTAACACAGATCTAATATTCGCACTAACTGGTGACAAACTAGTTAATAGCTAACGTACAAAAAAAGCAAGCGGTTTGTTGTTACAAAGTACAAACACAGGTCAAACAGTAAAGAAGGATTTCTCGACTGGCAAAGCGTTCATAACAATAGGACCTGTTGTAGCTAACTGGCCAAGCTGACGGCAGCATTCTGACTCCAGCAAATAGACGGAGATCATCTGACGGCGCTAGCTTCTTTTTTTTTTTTTTTTTTTAGCAGGGAGACACAAACAACAAGGATAATCGTTTTTTTCTCACGATAGAGGCAATACAACGACTGCGTAGGTAACGTACCTTTAGATGTTGCTGCGTTGGTCTGGTATGTATTTACAATTCGTGTAACGGCACTAATTTCTATCGCTAATTTACCGACTTCCAATGTTAACTGGCTTTGTTTTCCTCCGAAAAAGGAGCTGAGATAAAGACGACGACGTAACAGTACGCACTGACGCAAATTGACGTAAAAACGCACGCCCTTTATACTCTGTACGCATGACAGTGTGTGCTTGTCTTCCTGGTTGCTCGTGGCTAGAGGACGTTGGAGTCACAGAAGAGAGCGGCTCGTCAAACATTTTTATTTTCACTAAAGTAAAAAAAAAAAAAAGAAGTAACCAACAAAAATGTTTGCCCGTGCAGTGAGACCGACCGTGAGCCTGGCTCGGAGCCTTTCCACCTCGTCGCAGAACAACGCCAAGGTGGCGGTGCTGGGAGCGTCAGGCGGCATAGGCCAGCCGCTTTCTCTGCTTCTCAAGAATAGCCCCCTGGTGAGTCACCTCTCCCTGTATGATATCGCCCACACCCCCGGTGTGGCTGCAGACCTCAGCCACATCGAGACAAGGGCCCAGGTGACCGGCCACATGGGTCCCGACCAGCTGGATGCTGCTCTGCAGGGCTGCGATGTCGTGGTCATCCCCGCCGGTGTGCCCAGAAAACCCGGCATGACCCGCGATGATCTCTTCAACACCAACGCCACCATTGTAGCCACCTTGGCCGATGCCTGCGCCCGCAACTGCCCCGAAGCCATGATCTGCGTCATTGCCAACCCTGTCAACTCCACCATACCGATTACATCAGAGGTCATGAAGAAGTATGGCGTTTACAACCCCAACAAAGTGTTTGGTGTCACAACCCTGGACATTGTCAGAGCAAACGCCTTCGTAGCAGACCTCAAAGGCCTTGACCCAGCTCGCGTCAATGTACCAGTCATTGGAGGTCATGCTGGGAAGACCATCATTCCCCTCATTTCCCAGTGCACACCAAAAGTGGAGTTCCCTGCTGACCAGTTGGCTGCTCTGACTGGTAGGATCCAGGAGGCCGGCACGGAGGTGGTGAAAGCCAAGGCCGGAGCCGGATCTGCTACCCTCTCCATGGCCTATGCTGGTGCCCGCTTCACCTTCTCCGTCCTGGACGCCATGAATGGAAAGGAGGGTGTGGTGGAGTGCGGCTACGTCAGGTCCGAGGAGACAGAGTGCAAGTACTTCTCCACACCTCTTCTCCTGGGGAAGAACGGCATTGAGAAGAACCTTGGGCTGGGCAAGCTGACTGCCTTCGAGGAGAAGCTGGTCGCCGACGCCATGGATGAGCTGAAGTCTTCTATCAAGAAGGGCGAAGATTTTGTGGCTAATATGAAGTGAACAGGGGGACATTATGTCAGTTAAAAACAGACACAAGCAGTTGTAATTGATCATTTGTTCCTGATCTTAACTTTAAAGGCATCCTGGTTAATTTCAAGATCTGTCAGTGTTTCCCCTTATGTTTTTGTTTTAGCAGTGAGATCATCTTAATCAGAAATCCTGGTTTTAAACCAAGGTCGTATTTACTGTGTATAATTTCTATTTTCTGCCCAAACATGGCTTTATTTTGCACTTATGATTTGTGTAAATACTGTACTGTGACTTGTCTATATTTTGCCAATGTCAAATTTAAACAAATTCATATATTTTCATGTACAGTCTGTATTAATGGGGATTTCTCTGCTTAATGAATGAGGAGGAAATACTGTGATCATGCCTGAAGATACCAATGTAGATGTTAACGATGAGCAAAATACTCACTCCACTAATAAACAGTTTAGCTTTAAAAAAATGATTCTTTTATTTTCTACAAACATAATCTGGCTCGACAGTGTAAGGACCGCCTTCATTTTACATGTCTAATCTAGTTTATTGACAAACTTTATAGACACTGAAATAGTTAAGATATGGGTTCAAATGCATGCAACTTAATATTAGAGAAGGTGTTTAAATTAATTATATGTACTACTATGATTGAATGAAATTAGAAAATAATATATATCTTGCTGTGAAGTTGGAACTTCTTGATGCTAGTTGTCATAGTTTCATTTATATATTTATTTATACATATTTGCAGAAAAATTAAAGAGGGCCTATTGTCCCTGCAAACTAATAATTATTCCAATAATTTTGACTCGAATAATGACTGGAGGTAGCATAATTACTTTAAACTGCATGGTTGATGATTCACAATATGTGCTGAGGAACACAACATAATAGTTAAAATAGTGATCTACCTTCCTTGCTACCATGGACATAACCGCTACTGGTATTTATTGGTAGCTCTGTATATTTCTCAATTGCAACAGAAGATGTTCTATTTCTCTTTAGTGACACTAAGAGATACCAGTCAGTGTCTGCGACAAGTGTTCAGGTATGGCAGTGTGTTGATGCTCTACTACACCTTCAGCTTTCACCCAAATGAGCCCATGGCAACCTTTTGAATCAACAATGACTAGCAGCATAGTGTACTGATAGTGTACTTTCACTTAACTTTTACTCTGAGGTTTTAAGCATGTTCAAGTGGATGGCAGAGGAAACATAACAGACACAGGTACAAACCCATTATAGTTTTATTTGACATACAGGTGTTTTTGGTTCCTAGGCAAGGAGCTTTACTGAGAGCACAGATTCCATTTACACAAAAAAGAAAAACCAATGGTAGATTAGATTCAACACTTATCTGGATCAAACTAGCTTTTGTTCAAGACATACAGAACACATGTTAATGATATTCAGTTTTTGACCATACTCCTTTGATTCACAGCATGCAGGTTCTCCTACATCTGTCACTTGTAGTGATTATGAAGATGTCACAAGATGGCAATTAGCAAACTCACTTTTATTTTTTCTTTACAAATTCTGCACCAAATAAAATAAAGAGATCTACAGAACAGGAACAACAACAATAAACAATTGTTCTACATAATGTTGCAAAATCTACATTCAAAAACCAAGACGCGCGATGTACCAGGGCCCCATTAAATAACCATATCAACAAGCACATAGTATAACGTCTTTGTCTCTCTGTCTGTCTGTCTGTCTGTCTGTCTGTCTGCCAGCCCGCCAGTCCGCCACACAGTCACAGACATTTCTCACTTTGTTCTTCAGTCCCAATAGCAGTCTCAGCAGTGTCTCCCGCACATTTCAACAGAGAGACACTCTCTCAGTGGTGGAAGTGAAGGCTACAGGTTAGGGAAAAAAAGACTTTTTAAAGTCCATAGTGGCCCAAGCCTTGTGGCTGAATGTGCCCCATCCCGCTTGTGCATAAACATTATATTCAAATCATACAGGTAGCAGCAACACCCCTGCAGAGAGGGGTCGAGGGGGGTGAACAGTGGGTGAAGATGGGCAAGTTTTGGAGAAGGAAGAATGGGAGGATAACAGGAGGAGGGTGGGGAGGTGCTAGACTTTGTCTGTCCAGAGCACTACTGTACAAGGCCGTCTTCAGGGGAGACTGGGTCTGTGTCGTGGCCTCTGCGATGCCTGTGCTCCGTTTTGTTCCTGTTATCAGAGTCCTCGCGTTCACCTGTGTCCCTCTCTCGCTCCCTTTCTCTCTTCCTCTCCCGTCGCCCCTCTTGGTTCTCCTTATCTTTTCGGTTGTTGCGATTCCCCCGTTCTCTTCGCTCATTCTTCCTCCGTCCTGGAAGTTCAGAAAATTAAATAAAGATTAGTGAAGCGAGGAAGAGGGTGAAGCTCGCCATCTTGTCCCCATCAATATCAGGAGATAGTATTCAGTTAACAAGTCTTTCACTATAGATGCTTTTCATACTGCTAATCAATATATTTCAATAAGAACGTTTGTATCGTATAATGCAATTGATACAGCAATAGAAAATGTCCAAAATGTAGGTCTACATGTCAAATAGTACCAATTGTTATGCATTTGCCACTTAATAAATCAATCTCGTAACATATACACGTTTTGTCTAAATTAATGTGTATAATATTTCAGCTAGGGAGCCTCAATCACACATGTTCCATACTAAGATAATTTCTTATACAGTATTTAGCTGTGGCTATATTAAAGCTGTAATCTTTTAGCTCAAAAAAAATAAATATATATATATATATCAAAAAATCCCTTCAAGTAAGTGTAGCAAGACTTGTTGAATTAGCATGTTACAGGGTGCAGTTTTTATCACAATGCTCTGTATTCACCACTAGATGCCAGTCTTTAATCACAGACAGCAGCCCTCTCCCTGTGATGAGCAGACCTTTGTCCAAAATAGAAAACCTTTAAATAAACCCCTAACTTATCTGTTCTTGCGACACCATCTCATAAACAAAACCAAGAGTTTTGGAATGCTGAAGGTTTATCTCTGCTCGAGCTACAGCTATTAATGATAATAACAAGATCCATCCCCAGGGAGGTTGGAGACAGGACCTGCAAGTGAAAGCAGAGGAGGCCCTTTCCTGTTGTTGTACTGCTGCTGTTCATGTGTGAGTGGAACGGAGCAGCACGGCCTGCTTGGCCCGTTGGCTGGCCAGTCGGGGATTGTGAAACTGCTGAAGTAGGCAGTAGGCACAGACACAGGGAGAGAGAGAGAGAGAAAGAGAGATAAAGGGAGAGCGAGAGAAAGAGATCTCTCTCTGTCTCTGTCCTGTTTGGCCCCCTATATGCTCATCCTCTCCCTCTCTGTCTGTTCATTATACAAGCCAGGGCTCTGGTTGGACCAAGGACCATATCTGACCCACACATTCTGGGCTAGTGATACCAAGCTCTACCTGCCCACTATGTTTAATCTTCTTCTGGAAATAATGAAAGAAGACAGGAGATGGACTTGTGCATATGTGAATATTTGCACAAACTGTAGTATGGACAGCACAGTGTTCAATTGCAAGATAGTGAAAAGTAAGTAAGAAAAAGAATCAAAATCAAAGATATTGAAGATAGGCGGGTGCATGGATCGATGGATGGACAGATGGAGTAATCTGGTGCACTGACTCATTCAGGGTCTGTCCCCCGTCCTCTATAAACACAGGAAGTCCCCTACGTTGTCATTGTTTTCTCTGTCCTGACACCATTTACAACTATTTACAAGTTCAGTGGATTAGTCATACTCCGTGGATTGGCCCTCCTGCTTTTGTCGAGCCACAGGAGAAACCTAATCCACGCCAGTGTTAAAATGATTAGGAGCGTGTTTATCAAACCAACCTGCGTTTAGTTCGTTGGAACATTTTGGGATTTTTGTGTAATGGAACTGTGTAATGACATGTGTGTAATGGTTGATTTGGAGACAACGCATGAAAATCTTCCAGTGATTTTATGAACTGGAACTGGAACCTGCACCTGTGATGATATAGCTTCATTTGATTTTAAAGGTTTAAGAAAAGCTTCCACGTTTGCCTTAATTAAAAGTGGAACTGCTCACATCACCAATAAGTCCTGTTCTGGCTGAGACTTGTACAATATGCTGTAAGGCTGCAAAAGTACTACATAAAAATATATAGAAATACATTTTTTCTACAAAATAAGGTGGTAACGTTGTGTTAAAGTTTGTCCAAAAGTGACGATAGGATTGTTCAGGAATTGTAATATTTGACACGGACAAATTATCGAAACTATTACTTCATATTGTATCACTTACACGTATGGCACTGTAAATATGGTAGCTTTTGTCCTAAGCTAAGCTAACAGTCTCCTGGCTCTGGATCAGTATGGATTTATGAGTGACGGCAATCATTTGCAAAATGTTACACTTTTCTTTTACATGGTTTCCGTTGATGTAACTGACACAACTGTAAAGCAACTGAAACATTTATTTAACACCCCACTATCTATTTTGTTGTTTAGCAATGGCTCATAAAAGTGAGTACAAATATACAACACAAATAATGTTGTTATATAAGAGAGCATTTGTGTTGTCACTCTTTAACCTGTTACCTCATTATATAGCCTATATATACACTATACACTTAAGATTTTGTCATTTGTACTAAGACTAGATACGCTGTAAAAGATTAGTTATGACCAATACAGTATAAATATTGACATTAATTTCAAATGAGAGCAAATCTGGATCCAAAGTCTGGAACTTCTCTTAGGTTCCACATATAATTAGTGCCACATTCAGGACGCAGATTACAAGTATTTGTCATCAGTACAACTGAAAGAACATGTGGCTATAATTTCTAGTTAATGAGGAAAAATGTATGCAGAAAAAGATGTTCTCATTTCATCCTGTGTTATTCCTCTAAAAGCTGCACAGTGTAAACACAGACACTAGTGTGGACCTGCTGAATTGTCTGTGTAACTTCTAGAAATCTGTTGCAGCACATTGACAGAGGACAGGAGTCAGTACTGAGTGGGACACTACGCACTGTATGTGTGTGTGTGTGTGTGTGTGTGTGTGTGTGTGTGTGTGTGTGTGTGTGTGTGTGTGTGTGTGTGTGTGTGTGTGTGTGTGTGTGTGTGTGTGTGTGTGAGCATGCTGGTGAAAGAGACATGGAGAAAGAAAGAGAGCAGTCGAAGAGATGAATAAAAATCCAGAGTATTAAATGAACTAAAGATAAAGGTGAGAGTAGGAAACCAACAGAGAGAAAAAGAAAATGAGAGTCGAAAGGCACACTGTGTGTGTGTGTGTGTGTGTGCGTGTGCACACGTGCGTGTTGGAGGAGCACTGTGTGTTTTATGGTGGCACATCCTCCGTGGCAGGCGTTCTGTCGTCCGGGGAGCTTTTGGCGGGAGCCAGGCTGGGATTAAAGGCTATGGGCTGTCCCACAAGAGGAATGCCTGCAGCATGGCCGCCAGGATGTCATGAGGGGGGTTCTGGGTGTGTGTGTGTGTGTGTGTGTGTGTGTGTGTGTGTGTGTGTGTGTGTGTGTGTGTGTGTGTGCGTGCGTGCGTGTCTGAGAATCAGTCCTCCTCATTGTCTGGTTGATGCTATGTAGCTTGCTCAACTGTATGTTTTTCTGTCTGTATATGTGTGTGTGTGTGTGTGTGTGTGTGTGTGTGTGTGTGTGTGTGTGTGTGTGTCTGTGTCTGTGTGTGTGTATGTGTATGTGTGTGTGTGTGTGTGTGTGTGTGTGTGGGGAGTTAAAGGGGGCTACAGTTTGCAGGGGGCACACGGTATATCCGGCCACAGAGATAGAGAGGTGAACAGCAGGTCGATCGAAGGACAAATTAGCCAGCCTTAACTTGAGAGGGACGGCGGTGCGGATGATTACATTCGTAATCCCTAGCCGTGGATAACGGAGGAACAGAGCCAAGTTTCTCTAAGAGTCTTAGTCCGAATATGTCAGCATTTTTCTTCCAGTTTTAACAACTTTTCTGACACGATATCTGTAATTTAAAACATTGTTTCGGGGTTAATCAGCACAAACTGGAAGTGATTTGCAATGGTTCTGTAGAACTGGATGAGGTAATGGCTGGAGGAATAAGTTTCAACATGTTCAACATTTTAGGAAATGCGAGTTATATGACAAGATTGATACCTCTCTCATATCGGTGCATTAAATATGAAACTGTAGCCAGGAAAGGATTCGCAAGCTAGCCTGGCATTGGTTAAAGTTATGAGAATTCACCTGCCAGCACCAAAAAATAGTTTTAGTGCGTAACTCATAGAACAACAACTTTCTGTTTTGTGTTTGCTTATGGATTAAACAAACAAGATAAGTGTTCATTTGTGAGCTTTAAAGGTGCTGGTAGGCAGAGTTTTAAAGTCTTCATGCTAAGCTAAGCTAATCACCTGCTAGCTTAAGCTTAATTTTTAATAGACAGACACGAGGGCGGTATCAGCAGTTGTATTTCCCAAAATGTCCAACTACTTTTAAGAAAGAAAGATTAATAAGTTAGGGCATACAAATGGTGAAAGAAGATGCGATGGGTAAAGTAGTAGACTCGTGTGAAGGAGTAAAATGATATAGCGAGGAGAAGAATGGGAAAAGGAGGGGAAGGACGGAGAGGGAGGAGAAGGCAAAAGGAGAGAAAGTGCAAAAGAGGAGGAAAGGAAAAGGAGGAGGAGGATGTATCAGTGTCTGAGGGCTGCTGGAGGATTACTGGGGGCTCTCTGAGGTCGGACCACTGACCCTCTAGCGTGTGCAGAACGTAAACAGTGAGGAGAGGACGCGCCGAAGCAGATAATTAGCTCTCATTTACTGCGGATGCTCTTGGAGCAAGGGCAACCGGGTAATCACAAGCAAGGGGCAACATCGATAAACTACACACAGCTTTCTCTTTTTCTTTCTTTCTTTCTTTCTTTCTTTCTTTCTTTCTTTCTTTCTTTCAATTCACCTCCCTTCTCTCTGTACCCCCTCCTTTCACCAGGCTCAGGCTAGATCAACAGAGCCGTCGACTCCACACTAAAGTCTCGGCCCCGACCCGACTGACTGGGAGCGCCACCAGGGAGCTTATATGGGGGTCTGTGTTTTCTTTGGTGTGGTAGGGAGTGTGTGTTTGTGTGTGTGTGTGTGTGTGTGTGTGTGTGTGTGTGTGTGTGTGTGTGTGTGTGTGGAGGGGACGAGGATGGGGCAATGATCAGTAAAGAGATACAGACAGAAAGTTTGAGAGAGAGAGAGAGAGAGAGAGAGAGAGAGAGAGAGAGAGAGAGAGAGAGAGAGATGGATAGCAGGGGTGACAGAGGGCACATTTCACAGTCTGCCTTACAAATCATGTCGACCCAGTTGACTCTCTTCACAAGTTACCACCAAGAGCAACGGCTGTGTAGTTATTTTAGTGAGACAAAGATGTTATGTGCGTGTATCTGTGTGCATGTGTGTGTGTGTGTGTGTGTGTGTGTGTGTGTTGTTTTGTGTGTGCACAAGTGAGTCTGCAAGTGCGTATTTGTGCATTTGTCTGAAAGAGAGGGTGTATCTGGATCTCGATTTGTGCATGTGTTGGTTTGCATGTGTGTGTGTGCATGTGTGTATTGGCAGCTGTGGGGATAAACCAATACTGATCCCCTGGTCGCCGCGTGCCTCCCAGGGGGAGGATGTTGATGTTGAGCTGGCTGTTTCTGCTCCAGAGTCAACTGCTTTTCTGCTGCATCTCACACACACACACACAGACACACAGACACACACAGACACACACACACACACACACACACACACACACACACACACACAGACACACAGACACACGAATGCATGCACGCACGCATGCACACACGCACACACACACACACACACACACACACACACACACACACACACACACACACACACACACACACACACACACACACTGTTTGTTCTGTAAGTGTGAGGCCCCAGGGGGCTGGATCTCAGCCTCCTAGCCTGTCTGCGATCTGTCATTTAACACTACAGATCCCAACCAGCTGTAGCCGCCGACCAGCACAGTAACCACACACACGCAGTACACACATAACAGAAAGTGGTCGTAAATGCGCCACAGCATCGGGCTTTATAAAGAGTTGTCCCCGTCTGAAAGCAGTTCACTCTCTTCATTAGAAATGATCACGCTATTCCCTGTTTACTAGGAGCAGAGAAAGCAGTTTTGCTGTTTAAAAATCCAAAGAGGTCTTGTGGGAAAACACACAACATACCCATTGCAACACCACACATGTGTGTTCCCCCCACTGTCCTCACTCTAACCACAATGACAATGCTCTGAGTAAACAGTCGTAGTCCTGAGCGGAAGACCGACTAGCTCTGACGGTACAAGCTGAAGCAGCAAGGTCTGGAATTCATAGAAATCGTACCATGACTTATAAATACAATGAGTGTGATCGGCCAACAGCAGCTACAACAGACAATGTCTATGATGTGCCCATTTAAAAAAAAAAAAAACTGTAACTTTGATAATGTTTTCTTTACCTGGACATTTCCTCCTCTTGACCAGACACTCTTTGGTTTCTGACATCCCAGGGCAGGGATTGCCAAAGGGTGATGGAGACTGGATGAGCTGCCGTGTGCGGGTCTCCTGTCCTCGCTTGAACCCACAGGTTTTACCGGACCGAGAGCAGGGGCTCCACTCGCTCCACTCACCCACCTCGCAGTGCACTAACAGGGGAAGAATTGGGACAAAGAAGTGAGGGTGAGAAAGTGTTTAGTCATCAAGAGCCAAAAAAGTGGCATAGGGCTATACCAACATGATGGCATCTTTTCTTTTCTGACACAAACACACACACACACACACACACACACACACACACACACACACACACACACACACACACACACTGTAAACCCAGATGTAGTAGTAATTAAACGTTTTAGTGGCCACTACTTATCATTTTGTTAAAAACCATATCCATTACTAAATCACATTAGTTGTTTGTAATAATCAAATTAAGTATGCAGGGCACAGATCTTATTAAGCACAGATAACTAAGGATCTTACAGTAAATTTCTGTATGGGAGGGGCGGAGTAACTGATGGGATCTGGGCAGTGAGGAGAGCACATTCACTGTCATGTACACAGATTGTACACTAGTAACTCTTGAGTGAAAGTTTCCATGAACTACTATACATTGGAAAATTTGAATGTTTTACATGGGTGTTATCAATCTGTTTTAATGGAATAAATGTATTGAATGCAGCGTTCTTAAAGTCAGGCTGTCATAAAGTAAAACAAATTATATTTGTATGATAAATTATTTCATAGTGTTGGTAAGTAGTCTAATGTTTTGTATGTGTATGTTTCTTTGCATGTTTAAAGCCATAGTGTTTTTTTTAGGAATTCTAAGTAATGACTACAAAACTTTCGGTGTGTCCACATGCTACAAGCCCTCTGTGATCGCACACCACCCCCACCCCTACGCCACGCAGCTGCTAGTAGCCAAGGAGGACACGGAGGATTAAAAAAACATGATGTACTCTTCAGAAGAGGTAATTATCTTCACTCGATTTTCTGCACGCAAAAGTCGCTGGACGAAACCAGTTTCTGAACGTAGCCATACTGAGAAGAACTGACAACTCATTTGGCAATGACGTGAATGTAACAGACGTTCATTAATATGAAAAAGTTACGGACTAAAGCTTTAACTTAACATGCTTATTTTAGACAACAAAAATTATTTATGTTCACTACTGATTTTTAGTAATGACTACTATGTAAACTTGATTTGACTTGATATCTGTGTTAATACAACTTGACCTGTTAAGTTTGACCTTGTGTAAAAACTTAGACAATTTAGGGCAACGGGATTCCATGCAAATTTCTAGTAAAGTCAACTAATTTAGGATAACAGTGAACACACACACACACACACACACACACACACACACACACACACACACACACACACACACACACACACACACACACACACACACACACACACACACACTGGACTGACCTTGTGGTGTGCACTCCATGAGTATGTCACTGGGCTCGTAGTCCTCTGGACAGACATGGTGGCACCTCCCGCTGAGCTGGTACAGACCTGGCCTGCACCGCGTGCATGTCTCACTGTTCACACACACCTCACACTCTGCAGGGCACCCTGCTAAGACAAAAGCACAGTTATGTATCCACAGTAGTGGCCAAAGTTTACACATAAACATGTTGTATGTGTGCTTCATTCCAAAGTCAGAATTAGTAGCTTAGTAATTGTTTTCATGAATAATGTGGGATAACTAAAAGGTAAATAGAGTTAAATAAAGGGCAAAACCTGTGTTTTTGTTCTGTCCCTGAGAATTGTGAACTCTAAATACTCACTGGGAACACACTCCCTCTCTGTGTCACTGCGGACCAGCCCCTCAGGGCAGTTCTCCTGGCACTTGCCCAGGTGAAGGTAGAATCCTGCTCGGCAGTGTGTGCAGAAGTTCTTGTTGAAGCAGGAGTCGCACTCCAACCTGCACTCTGACAGAGAGAGACACAGACCCACCGCCAGCGTTTATTTAAACTGCACAAGTTATCGCGTGTGTCCTGTGTGTTAAATATACAGAGTGTCAGTGTGTATGTGTTCGTGTGTGCATATCTCACTGGAAATACAGTCAGGAATATAGGCCACGGCAGTCAGATTGTGTTACACGGTGGATATATGATTTTCAGTAAAGCAACGCTTGGTTTAATTTAATGTCAGCAAAAGGAAACATACTTAACAGGGTTCAAGTTACTTGAGTACATACCGTATGGATATATAATGCTATATTTCACAATCAGGTCTTGAAACTTCTTGTAAAGAAGGTAAAACACGTTACGAGGCCACATTTAACTCAAGACGAGGTATGCCCGTCCCTTCAGAGGGCAATTAATTACACAGAAGTCTGTAGGTGTGGTAATTATGTTTATTCAAATCGGGAGCATGTAAAGCCAGGGATATTTACATTCATATTTTGCTACACAAATACAGTTAGTTGCTCGTTGTGGCTTACTTGTGCAGGTGTTTCTTTCTCGGGAGCGTGTGTCGTAAAAGCCTGGAGGACAGGAAGTCATGCACACCCCGATCTGCTTCATCCCAATCCTCTCCAAATGCATGAAGAAGCGCGGCTTGCAGGACAGGCAGCCATTGTAGTCAGAGCAGGTCAGACAGCCACCCTGCTGGCACCCTGAGCTCACACCAGAGATCTCTGTTGACAGAGGTATAACTTTTTTACTTTTCAGGCATTTTAATATATGAAAGTGGAATCATATGGATAGCTTGCTAGATTTGCACAATTCTAGTGAGATGACAGCATTTGATAAGCCACAGTGCCCCCAATTCAATGCCAGGCACTTTGTAAGTAGTAACACCAGCCTCCCTGTTATTCAAAGCTCATAGCAGAGAGTCACTTTATGTTGGTGCCAAGGATGGACGTACACTAGTAACCTCTGGTAGCCTCTCTATAAAATTGTAATCAATTTATCACTAAAACATTTTTGTTACGGTGCCATGCACAAATCAGGATCAGGCTGATAAATGAATCTACAAAGTTCCAACCAGATTGTGGAAGTTTTGAGTTTATACATTTTAAACAGTGTGGGGTCAGTGCAGTGCAGATATCAGGTCAGACAGTCCTGTGGCACCACTGCAATATGCTTGGCTCTACTATACCAACATCAGTGGATTTTTAAAGATGCTTTTAAGTTTCACAGTGGATCAACAATGTTACATTTTGTTATAGTGTATGTTACATCTCACCTATCATTCTTCCAGTTTCAGTAAAGAAATCAGTAACAAAAAAGAAAGAAAGAGAAAATTGTTTTAAATATTTTAACAGAAAATACTGTACTGATTTAGCATAGCATCTTCATACAGGTCTTTTCAAATGAGGAAACAATCTGAAACTGTGTGTTTTAACATCTGATAAATAAGTTAATTATTTGAAGTATTAAAATATTTCAGTCAGGTTTTGTGTCATGTTTTTCCAACAATGAGGGCAAAGGGAAAGCAGAAAGTAAACTTTATTACGAAGTGTTAATTTACAGTATCATATATAACTAATCACCTACTGTCTCAGCAAAGTGACAATAACAATGACAGCTATTTATACTATGTTTATAACCCTGTTTATGTACATACATAAGCCCTGTAGTGTTTAGTTTATGTTGATATATTTTACAGTAGGGGTTCCATCCTCCACTCTTTACTAATTTGTGGGATGATTCACCAGACTTTGTCTGCCATGGATGAAAGCTCTGGTTGTAGGTTTTATTCATTTTAATTGTATGTTGACAATTTGTCACATATATTTTAATGTCTCTAAAGTTACAGCATGTGCATTCATAATAAAAAAAAATCCAAAGATTTGAAAAAAATAGGGCTTAAAATATTAAAGAACTAATTGTTTTAAAGAAAAAGACATTTAGTGTGATTTCTTGCAGCCAGTTTCTTGGAAAAGCTTGTACAGTATTTCATCTTTTTCAGTATCTGATTGCACTAACAAAAACAGTAACAAAAAGAGGGCTTGGGTGGTTGGATGGGGATGTAGATATGTTCTGAATGAGAACGTCAACTCAGGGACAAGCATGTTACAGCCTACTTATATATAGGAGCGACACCTGTGACATAAAGTCAATGTGTAGGCATTAGACATGAGAGACGCTCTATGCTTTACATACTTATGTGCACCTATGCTGTATTGGTACTCCATTACCAAAGACATTGATTAGAAAAAGTTGCAGTACTCACACATGGTAGGCAAATCAAAAGCAACCCCTGTAAGTGTCCTAGGAATTGGTTTTCCTCTCCAGCCTTGGCATCTCATGCCAGTGCTTTAAGCTGGCCCTCTTCCTTCTTCTCTAAGTTTGGGGTTTGGCTGCCGGTTTACCATAGATCATGGATACTTTGTTTGAAATATCTCGACAATCTTTACAACTGCTGTCCATTTGCCCACATGTGTTCCTGCCAAGTTGCCCTGATTCACAGAAGTCTTAAGACACAGGAATTTGGCCTTGCTCTCGCACTTGCACCAACAAAACCTCAGTTGGACTTGCATAACATACCAACAAAGTCACATATGAATAAACACATTCACATGCCTGCACACACAAACACAGATGGTTCATGGAGAAAATAGAACTGTGCAACAAAAAAGAGGTAACATGAAAAAACAGTGCCTTAAGTAATGAATGTGTACCTCTATGTTTAACTTTAAATCAAATTTTAAATAACCCAATTTTCATCCTCCGCTGAGCTGACCTGATAAACTATATAATATATATAAACCCAACTGTTAGCACCCACATGCCTTCATTTGTGGATGCACCATTGCAGACAGGAAGCCCAGAGCTCGGGTTCAGTCTCTGCATGGTAATTTTTGGCTAGTTGACTCAATGGTCATTGACTCCCCTCTTACTCTTACCCCCTTCTTTCCCTCCGAAGTCTGTACTCATTCAACCCTTCACCAACTAATTCTTCTATCCATCCTGATATCTCTGGAAGTGTTAGATATCTGCATCCTTGGAGGAAGTTTGGATTCTGTAGAAGCACTTGTCAATTAATGGGTAGAATGGGTTAAAAGTTGATTTCCTTACTGCAAAACGTGAACGAAACCTTCAGCTTGGAAAGAAATGAATGAATGCGTTGGTGCTGCCATCTCACAAGTGAATTACATCATGGTTGAGTCCATAAAACACATTTTCGGCATCTCATTTTGAACCAAAACAAATTGATAATAAACTGTAAAATGGAAACAAGAAGCACACTGTTAACACTGTTTTTGTTTAGGGGGAAATAAACATTCAAAAGGGAAAATCTGCATGTCTTGATGCAGCGTATGGTATAAAGCAGACTCTGCAACGTCTAAATGTCCTACAATAGTACAACACAGACACACATTTAAGTGAGAATAATCAACCTATTCATACAGTAGGAGATGCACCTTGACTTTTATCATTAAAACTGATGTCTGATGCCATTATATGTCAGTTTGCTGCAGTTTAAATAAGATCTATATATAAAGGCTATGTATAGGCTGTTTCACCCTGCTGAACAGAAAAATACGTCCATGCTTAGTTTGTCAGGTCTGACCTAAACTACATTGAACACAGCTTCCAAGAGCAAAGGTTACCCCAGGACCCCTTTAAAACTACATAATAAACACACCGTTAACCCCAGATGCTGCAACTCCCTGCTTTTTTTTTATCACTACTTTGGTGGTCAAGAGGGAAGAAATTGCATTGAAATCGGTCCAGGTGCGGATTACAGATTTGAGCTCTGTGTATAAATGTAAAGAAATGTTGTGATAAGTTTCAGCCCCAGGTGGCAGGGCTAAAAACATCACTTTGAAGGTCTATTATTGTAGATCACAGGCAGTTTTTGGCCACGCTGGCAAGCGATACACAAAATATTTCAGTTGTCACTGCTCTTCTCTAACAGACTTAGTCACAGAGCACATCTGGAGACCCTCAGTGATAACGTGTGTGTAGGAAGAATAGAAAAATATACTTTATTGATGTATTTCAGTGTCATGGAAAAAGGCTGGCCGTAGCTCAGGAGATGAGACATAATGTTGGACCTCGGGGAGATATATGGGAGATGAAATACCACCAGACTTGAAAGTGTTTTCAGTATGGAACATCTCTGGTGTTTTATGGAGCCTGCTAGCAAATTTGCATTAAGTCAGATTTTGAACAGTAAAAAGAACAAGATGGGACATGATTTTAAATTATGATAGAGTTCAATATTCTGACTGGCATAAAGATGAATACTAGCCTACTCTTTATGATCTGGGCCAACATCACAAAATGAAGTGTGATGATCCGCATGAAGTCCAAAATGTGGCAGCGTGAGGGAGTGAATTGAACATGGAGACTATTTAACGAAACATAGCGAGCTATGAATATCCATGTGAGCAGGCCAGGCAGCCGGGCAGCACACTCCGCGCCTGAACTCTGCTGCTCTGACCGCTAGAGAGCGACGGGAACCAGGAGACTGTGCGCAAAGAGCAGCGGCTGCAGGTGACACGCACAGCAATTCATTTATTACATTAAGGAAAGGAAACATTGTGAAAGTGGTTAAATTACTAAAGGTATCATGGATGGACCATACAATCAAAGAGCTAATAGGCTGGAGCATGCATTGGAATTTCATCAACCAATTTAAGAGTAGCTCCCCCGTTTTATCACAGCAATTTAGTAAGTTGGAGTGCGTAAACCTCATAATGCAGAAATGCTTTTTGGGAGAGTGGAAATTGGCGATAATATCTCTATTATCTTGAATAGCTTTAAATCACTCTTATATGCTTATCTTATATGGAAAATAAGTTGAGTTTTGATCTTGTAGTTTTTAATCATAGGATATGGAGAGAGAAAACAGCAAAGATCAGAAACAACTTATATCGAAGGAACATTATGGCAGTTGCGCGCCTGTGTAGGATTGTTTAATGACCTACTGCTACAAATTTACCAATTTACCATTCATTCATTTAGACATTGGGAATAGACAATTGGATTCGCACTTTTGTTAGCAAAAGGTGTAGAATGTAGGGTGGAGACTTGACGACTCTTTGAGTAAAACAGGCCAAGAAATGCTGTATAAAAAATGAATAATAAAAAAAAAAAGAACATGCACACGTGCACACGCATCGTATCGCACTTTACTTACGTTTATTTGGCCGGTGCCTGGAGCTGCTGTGCTGCTGACAACCAGTGTAATCCATGCAGTGCAAGATGATCAAAACAAAGGAGATCAGTTGTAATTGCATAGTAGCCCAGAGATGAGACTCTTAAAGCCAATGTCAATGTTTACCAAGTCACTTATTGGATACGATTCCGTGTTCTTCCCCCCAGACGGAGGCAGAGTGTGGAGGGTAGATAATTCCTAGATACAGCAGGACCCCCAGCTATGTGGTGATATGTGGTGATGGTAGTGTACGGTGGCCCAATGATGCCTGGGCCTCTTAGACTGTAACATCCTGGATAGGATCTTCATATGTGCCAAGAAAGCCAGACGGAGTCAGGGATCCGTTATCCGTGCTGTGATAAAGACCATGCCTTCCAAAAAAACAAACAAACACGACAAAAAGCTGGATTCTCATACGGTGTGCGCAGGAGGACAGCAAAACCAATCATTAGTGTAGGTCAGAAAGATGGATATAATTATTGTTATTTATGAGTAAACATGACCCTCAAAGAGTTTGCGTTATCATATCCATGTGCAGAACTCCAAATGGACCTTTCTCCCCCTCTCCCCGTCTCTCTCAGTGGAGATGCGCCGTGCGTCCCGGTGTGTGTGGATACTCTAATGTGCCAGGCGCGCCGAGGGTCTCGGCTTCATCTCAGCATCAGCTAAAGCACAAACAAAGTGAAAAGCTACCACAGGACCAAGACTAGAAAAGACAAAATAAATCTGTAAGTTGAAGGTTTCGTAGTTCTTTTGGCTATCAAACGCACTCCTCCTCTCGCTCGCTGTCGGCGGCTGCAGGCAACTGAACCAAAGTAAATCTCCGCAGTTTCAGCGCTTTTGTGCTTTGCGTGCAGGACCCATTCACTCCCCTCCTGCCGGCCGGCTGATGACTTCAGCCCTCTGCTGTCTCTCTGTCTCTCTCTCTCCCCCTATGAGCTCCAAAGTTTATTTAGAGGGCAAGCCCCCCCGCGTCAGAGAGACAGAGAGAGAGAGAGAGAGAGAGAGAGAGAGAGAGAGAGAGAGAGAGAGAGAGAGAGAGAGAGAGAGAGAGAGAGAGAGTTTAGAAATTTGTACTGGGGCTTCTTTATGATTCCTGTCTGGCATTGTGCTCCCTTACAGCATCTTTTAACATGAACTGCATGTAAAAATGATGGAAATGAATAGACTCAACTAGAACCCAACTCCTCTTTTTTAACTGATAAAATTGATATTTTTTTCCATTTCTAAATTGACAATCTTGTTATTTGTTAAGTGTTTTTTTTCATGCATGCCATTCTAACCAATAAAGTCCTTGAGAATGATTTTTAATTTGGCAAACACAACACATGCTGGACACAACCCCAGCAGCCAGGTTAGATTCCATCAGTGCTAAATGAGAAAAAGAATGGCTCCGTTATGACAGCAGGTGTTACTCAGTCATTTTGTCATTTGGCTCCTTTCTTCCAAATGTTAGTATGAGTTTATGTTCAAAGAGAGAGGTGACATGTCATTCCTTATCCTGACTGAGACTATTATTTATCCACCTTGACAATGTGAGATTAGCACACATATTACGGACTTTACAGTCACCTTATAGTAATATGGATTTTCTTCAGGATATATTTGTGCATATGTTTATGAGATTACTCTAGGAAGAATGGTTCCTTGAGAAAATAAGTAGTTTGAATAATGTGGCCAGTATTTGTATTTCCAATTGTGACATTTGAAACTGATCTGCAAAAATGCACCTAAAGATGTACTGGTGTACCAGAAAGTAATGTATTCATGCTCCAGGTAGTTTATAGGATATTACTGTGTGGTCTAATAACTTTCTGTTATTGAGTAAAGACTTTTTTTTTCACAGAAAAACTCAAGCAGCAGCAGCAGCAGCAGCAGCAGCAGCAGCAGCAGCAGCAGCAGCAGCAGCAGCAGCAGCATCTCATCTTATGACCTCTAGAGGGAGTTAGTTCCACAAAAGCTTGAAGCACATTGTCATAACACACAAGCATGACTATCAGTGTGTCATTTGCTGTCCAAATGTGATGTTGTTTGTATTGTCACAATATGGAGGACTGATCAACAGGAAAGAAAGCCACACAAATTTAAAAGATGTATCTTAAAAATCCCATGACAGGAGCATTCCGGACTTTCATCACATTGAGCAAATGATAATACTAACTTGCCGATCATCAATCATTGTTCCAGATCAGTTGTCAGAGCCTCAGTCGGCAGGTTTGGGAGTTTTGGTGATAATTGGTTTTATATGAAGAGACTTTGCTGTATACCGCCAGGCTTAGTGAATGGTGGCCTCTTTAGATGGAAGCAGAGCGGCGTAAAAGGGGGAGCTGAAGCCTCATTTGTCTAACTGGTGTGTTGATGTTTAGGGGGAACAGTATGCACAAGTCCAGTGCTTCTCCTCGCTGTGGCTTCTGGGCTTTCATCAGTCACTGTGCTGAGGAAAGCAATGCAAACACACCCTTTCACATCCACTGAGGCAGACTGCTGAACCCAACTTTACATGTATTAGGCATGTGCCTGCATTTTTATTTAGATTTATATTTGAACAAAAGCACTGTAATGTAATAGAGGATGGAATTTGAGATCACATGTAAGCTCATGTGTGTTAAATTAACATGTTATGCAAAACAATAGCGACAAATTGTAAAATATTGTGACGAAATTATGAAATCTCCCTCCTCCCTATCCTCCGTTTGGTGTAAGGGATGTCAAAGAATAATGCTCGTCTTTGTGTCCCAGCCTGAACTAGCCCCACCATCCCCTGGGGGTAGGAGCGTGTGTGTGTGTGTTTGGGTATGTGTGAGTGCATGTGTATGTGTGTTTGGGTACGTGTGAGTGCGTGTGTGTGTGTATGTGGCATTGGGGTGCGCAAGGTTAAGGTCACTTGGTCAGTCCCTGTGACCGTCCAGTGAGTGAATCAGTCGACACCTGTAAATGAAGTCGGGCAGGTGCATAAACCCTCCCGAGCAAGGATGGATGCACACTACAACTTTTTTTTTTTTAATAATACCACATTTAGTCCTGTTTTAGCCTTACTCTAATGTAGGCCTTGCACAAAGGCCTACATTCTCTTTTGGTGATTGGCTTTGGTTTACAGTTGGTTTATCAGAGCATAGTTGTTTCTTCCATTGTTAATATAAAGCTATTGATTACAGCAGCATTAAGGGAAGGTTGTGGAGTTCTTGTTTGAGTGGGTCCCTGGTACGTAATATTAAATATAAACATAACTTTTGTTTGCCACGCAGGGCTTAAGAGGCTGGAGTTCAAAGTGTATCAGAAGCTAATTACATTTATCATTCCCCAGTCTAAGCTACAATCACAGGTTACAATCATAGGCTAATATCATTCAGTTAAGCAGATGTCCACTTTGTTACATTCATATGACATTGCACGGATCCATTTACGCTCTTAATCCTCAGATCAGAGTAACAAACATACCACTACAGCACAAAGCTCATGTCCGTGATCCCCAAACTGTTCATTCCCCGGCCTATGACTCATAAAATTCCCAGATGACAGTGACAACGTTGATCCACTGTCCTGTCATCAGTTAATGAATTAGGCCGGGCTCAGTGTGGACAGCAATTGACAGCATGTGTGTCTCGCTGGGGTCTGTGAAAACATAGTGGCTCAGTCTGTGGCCTTATATGCAGGTTTTCCTGACGTTGCATCTATTAAAGCTGCAAATAGCCAAGTGGCAATCCTGTGCATTCTCTCAGCGTGAAGCAAGAAGAGAGAGACAGGGACACGGGGCAGCAGAGGCTGTACAAAGTTATGAAAATAGCCATGCACATACACACACACACACACACACACACACACACACACACACACACACACACACACACACACACACACACACACACACACACACACACACACACACACACACACACACACACACACATAAATACAGGATCTAGAAGTTCCAATAAATAATTTTTGATTCTTGAAATTCTATTATACACAGAGACAGGGAGGATTAGATTAATATGAAGAAGGATAAGACAGGTGCATGTGTTGTGGGGCGGAAGGTGGGGCAAACTCATCTTAAATGTGTGTGTGCATGTTTGTGTGGCTGCATTTCTGTGTGTATGCTGGGGTGATTGAGGGGATCATTTCATAGTAAGAGGATTGAGAAGGTAGTCAAGGACAGATAATCACTGCGAGCAAGAGCTGTCAGCTGTACACACAGAGGGAAAGCAGGTCAGAGTTCTGCATAGAGAAGGTCAAAAGAGAAGGGTACGTGTGTGTGTGTGTGTGTGTGTGTGTGTGTGTGTGTGTGTGTGTGTGTGTGTGTGAGAGAGAGGTGGAGGGGGGCATTTACCTTCCCGACTTTACGACTTCCCACTAAGACCTGTATTCCCCTCAAATAACAATAAATAATCCTCCTGTGTTAAATTTGTGTTAAAAGCAATAGCTTTTTTTTTTTTTTTTTTTGGAAATCCTCTTTTTCGCTTCCTGCTCAGAGTTATTATACTAACTATTAACTATTGTAACTCTCATGTGTGTCCGTTCAATATGAAGCTGCAGCCGGTAGACGTTACTGTAGTTTAGCTTAGCACAAAGATTGGAAACAGGGTAAAGCAGCTAGCTTTCCATAGATAACAAAGTCTGCCTACCAGCACCTCTAAAGCGTATTAATAGGCCATGTTATATTATTATCTTATATCTTTTTTGTTTAATTTGTCCCAACACTGCCGGAAGCAGTGACTCTCTGCAGTCTTGTCATCACCATGAGGTTGCTTGGCAACCAGCAGAGATGCCAGAAATTCATTGCACCGGGCTAAGAAGTAGTTTGGAACATAACCCCCATAAAACTACAAATTGTAGTTTTTACACGTTGGTTTTGTTCCCTTTGGACAGAGCCAGGCTAGCTGTTTCCCCCTGTTTCCAGTATTTATGCTAAGCTAAGCTGATCGGCTGCAGCTTTTTATTTACTGTACAGATATGAGAGTGGCATCAATCTTCTCTTGGTAATAAAGCGTACTATTGTGTGTACTATTCCTTCAAGTCTGTGTTTTCTGAAATGGTACAGTTTTTTTGAATGCTGCTCACATTCGCCATGTCCATCAGAGACTCCCCTGTATGTGTGCTTGTTTATAGATGACCGTGTATTTGCACATGTAAGTATGGAAATATCCGGTTCATGTGGATGTGATGTACTGAAGTGTGTTGTGCTTTACTGTGGAAGTGACCCCAGGAGGAATCCCCTCAGCAGGCCTGACTAATTTGGCCATGAGCGTGGCATTAACTACACATTCCTTCCAAAGCGGTGTCTCCTCTTCCCTTTCCCCCTTGACAGCAGCACTTTAAATAAACGGAGCATGGGGCTGTTAAGAGAGGCCACCACTTTCTGTGTCTGACCCTCTGTACGACCTTAATTGATGTATTTCCTCTTCTTTTTAGCCTCTCTTTGAAAAACGGTACTGACCGGTGAATTGTCAAAGTGACTAGTATGACAGGAGGGGGGGAAAGTGCCGTGAGTCCTGAGTTCACTTGAGTCAGGGTGGTGGTGGTGGTGGTGGTGGTGGTGGGGGGCTTCATTATCCTCCAAAAATTAGAGGAAAAGTCAGTGAGAAAAGCCAGCCACCTCTTGACAAGAGTGAGAAAGTTTATATATTCTCTTCCCTCTTGCTACCCCAGCGCGGGGTTTCTTATGAAGCCGTGGAGAGACAATGACAGCATACTGGGGATCAAACACTGCTACCCAGGAAATTTTAATCAACGGAGCACCACCAGCTTTTTTTCCCATCAGTTGTTGCCAGGCAACAGGTGAGGCAGACCCCAGATATTCTGTATGTGTGTGTGGTATTGCTGGTGGGGGAATTGGGCGGGAGGGGGGGGGGGGGGGGGTGGTTGCATATCAGGGTGTGTATAGAAGAACCTTTGGGTAATTTTATTAATCTGCATGGGGAGTCTTTTCTTTTTCTTCTTGATAAAACCCTTTCAGCTCTTTCTTTACGGCAGGCGGTCCTTCTGCCCTCGACTTTTGTCCTGTGATTATTCCGCTCAGCAGGGACCCGTGTCAAGCATCCCCTCAAAGAGAGCCTGTGTGAGAGGAGGTGTAGATCTGTGTGAGAGATACAGAACATTGTAGTCATTAGGGAAAGTTTGTCATGCAAATACTGTAAATCATTTTTGTTGACTTTTTCAGAACACATGGTCCAGGAACAGCCCTCGAGAAACTTTGAGATTACTCGCTATAGAAAGTTGAAAGAAGGCAGATGGCTTAAGCTTTATTTTTCTAGTGAACAATTTCCTCTCAATCTAAGAGATTCTAATGGAAAGACCCTGAATTAAAACATGTGTGAAAGTCCAATTTACCCCTTCGTTTCTCACCCATGCAGAACAACCCCAGCGAACCACACTGAAAACATTTTTTGTTCTGAAGTAAATTAGTGCTGACATTTTTCCATCCTGTGAAAAAGTTCGGACTCTTTCCCTTCTCCAGCAAAGCTGAGCGTTGGCCAGATCTGTTCTGCTGGAGTTACCAGTGGCTAATGTGAGGTTGTTGATTTCAGGAACTGTTGAGACAGTGTGGTTTTAACAGTCAACACATAGCTTCTCAGATGTTCCAAACATTAAGACACTGGAATGATGCCTCTCCTCTCTCAAATGCATCGCATAATATCACACTGGAGCACTTGGAAGACTTTTGAAGAATAATTCCTGGATGTTGCCTCTTTCCACATTGTTTTGAGCTGATTCAAGGACCTTATTGCAAAGGAAGTATAATTCACAGTATGAAGAAATTGTACGTATAATTGAATACACAGAAACTAACTGTTATGAGCCAAGATAAGTTATCCAGACAGCTTCCACCCAAACAAAATGCAGACTGATCCTTATTCTGAACAAGATTGTTTACCGTCTAGAGGCTTTGTCAGGCAGTGCTAAGGCACAGCGGTGATAAATGCTAATGTCAGCATGCTAACATACTGATGTTTAGCATGTATAATGTATACCATGGCCACCATCTTAGTTTATTGAGTTAAATTAGATAATTAGCATTAAACACAAAGTACAGCTAAAGCTAGTTTTGTTGGTAAAGTATTGGTCAAATTAAAATTGTGACCTGATGATGGTGCTAGACTAGAGCTACAGTGAGGGCATGACCAAAGTTATTAAAAGTTTACCTTGGGGAACATTAATGTGTGTACCAAATTTCATGGTAATGTATTCAGGAAGGATGAAGGATTCATCCTCTGGGGACCTTGAATATCTGTATATAATGTCATGGTAATGCTTCCAAAACTTTTGAAATACAGTGTGTATTGCATTGTGCACTGGCTGACATTGCCATCCCTAGAGCCACGGAGCTAGTGGTAAAAAACGACATGCAGTATTTTTCTAGATGTTTTTCTAGGTGGCGTTACATAAGAGATTACATAATACCTTTGTGAAAGTCAGAAACCCAAATACAAGAAGGTCGTGATGTTTATAAGGAAAATAACATCAGTTATCTGTCCGCGCTGATGCTGTTAAATTTTAGTTTCACATCGTTATGGTAACCAACAAAAGAGAAAGAATCTCTTCCTCCCAGAGGCCGCAGGCTCTAAAAATTAACAAGTGTTGATTATTCGCACACAAGCAATCCATTTCATGTTTGAAAACCAGTCATATAAAAATATCCAGGACCCATAAAACAGCAGGATTCAAAGGCTGGTGTTCTATAATTAAAGCCAAAGCTCATTCCTGCTAATGACCAGAGTGGGAATGTTTAGCAGGGACAATGCGTGCTCCACACAGGGTAAATCTAGCTGATGTGATCTGCAGCGGCTGTAGAACAGAAAATAAACTAAGAGAAACTAAGAAAAACAACGACAACAACAACAACAACTGGGAAGTGAAAATGTAAGCATGAGGGAGGGAAGAGAGTCTCTGAATGCCCATCTTTTTGAGCCAAGCCTGTAAGTGCAGAGCTGGTCTGATTATAGTTTTACATTCTGGATGGTTTGATGTCATGAACCAACTCAAGCAGGGTTTATTAAGTACTGGAGCTGTAACCAAAGTGTCCAAGCAAATGTCTAAAGAAAAGAGAAGTGCCATACATTATGATGACACATTGTAAAGCAATGAATCATTCACTTCCAATGATACAGCACAATATAGAATATATGTATATATAATATTGTATATTACTGGCATATAATTGCTCACAGCGGCATGTGGTTTCATATACTGTACTGTATCGTTATCTGAAAATATTGTTTATTACTAACTTTTGAGAAACTGATGATGAGAAACTAAGAATAACAGAATTGTGATCAAATAACATTTATTACATTGTCCAATTTTGAAGAGAAATCATAAAACCTCCGATGATGTTAATAAGTTGGAAAATCTTTTTCGACCCAAAGGCAAGCATGTAATGGTTCAATGGTAATGAAAAAATGGAGAAAGAAAGTCACCAATGTTTGCAAATTCTTTTTAGACAACACCAACAATAGCAACCACAACAATTACGGTGATGTAAAACTCTGTTGTTTATTTCCCAGAAAGTAATTGTGTTTCAAATCATAATCAGTGCCTGCCTTGGAGATTATTATGTGATCCCTCAGCCCATTGGAATTTACTTACAGTATTTAGCCACAGAGAACTTAAGTGGAGCTGGACAGCACACATGCTCGACGTATGTGAAGCACATGAGGCCAGTAAAACAGGACTGATCCTGCATCTGACCAAAAGAGAGGGGCAACTGACTACAGTGGCTGTTTATAGCCAGTGATAATGGCCTCCATATAAAAGCAACAGTAGGCTAATTGTGCTCGTGTCGGGAGTTTGTGAATTTTGTAAGACAGATGCATGCTGCAAAGTGCATTTTTTATATTGACGTGTCAGACAAAACATTCATGCTGACTACTACAGATTCATACTAAAACCACTGGTTTAATATTTAATGTAAAATTTGTGGAATTTTTTTATTTTTTATTATTTATTCAGGGAAGGTTCACTGAGAGGCAGCCTCTCTTTTGCAGGAATGCCCTGATCACATTCACATAGTTCCACATTTATACCTGGAAGCTGCCCAGTACAACCACAGTCTGATCTGCTGGCCACTGAGCAGCTCCAATGGAGCAGTTGGGGTTAAGGGCCTTGCTCAAGGGCACCTCAGTGGTGGTAATGAGGGAGGGGACAAGCGCTGATCTTTCACTTTCCCCACACAGATTTTAGCCTGTCGGTCTGGGGATTGAACCGACGACCTCCCGGTCACAAGATTGCTTCTCTAACCTTCAAGCCACCACTGCCCAAAAAAGATTTTTTCTGCATGTTTTGCACTATTTTACCTACAGACATATATGAGCCAAAAACATACAGTAGATGCAATACAAGTAGGCATGTGTTAGTGGAGAGGGGCAAATATGGTCAGTGCTGCAAATCTCCTCCGAAATCTCTTCTCCTTTGTGGTAGACGAGGTATTACACAATTCCAAATGGAAGCTGTGGCAAAAGGTGAAAGCACTGCAAACATCTTTGATTTGTGCTCATTTATATTATCAGGGCCAGAGTGGGACTCATTTTCAGCCCTGGAGTTTCATGCCTTAGACCGGCCAAATTTTACTTTACGACTTACTATATTCAAATAATGTAATTCAATTATTAGTAATTAGTATATAAGTCTACAATAGCGCACTGTTCTCTACAGCCTTGTAATTCAGTGGATTCGGTGCAAACACATTAATTGTCGCTTCACAATGTAAATGTATTAGTTAACAGTTAGCAACATCTTTACAACAACACAATGGTGTTCAACAATATCAGAATCTATTTTCTGTGCAAATAAGTGTTCACAGATATCCAAACCTTGAAAGGAAATAAAAGAATAAAATAAAATGCATTGCACTTTCTGATGACACATAATCTATTTTTGCCTTTGTATAATATTTCATTTTACATTCATCCTATTCCCTTTCAGTCGTGGGCTTTGTATATTTACTGTCCTACGTTTGATGATAAAAGGCATAATGGGTCACTAGTAGTCTATATCAACTGCGTTTCATTAACGTCACCGTTCAGGTGCTGGATGTCCCTCATTTTGGCCGGATGTCCGTTACCTTCCGCTACCTTCCGTTACCTTCCGCTACCTTCCGCTACCTTCCGTTACCTTCCGCTACCTTCCGCTTTCTTTGTGTTGGAATTTTAAACTCTGGTGGATTTCTGAGGACTATGGTTAAATGCTCCTCAGATCTCTGCAGGGTAAATCCAGACAGCTAGTTAGACTATCTGTCCAATCTGAGTTTTCTGTTGCACGACTAAAACAACTTTTGAACGTACACATGTTCCACCAAAACAAGTTCCTTCCCGAGGATATTTTGCAGAGGCATCGTGGCTCTGCTCGCCGCTTAGCGCTGCCCATGACTATTGTGATTAGTTGAGAAATGCCAATAAACCAGAGCTCTTTTTGTCCCATCCCAGAATGCTGTGTAGACAAGTTAGCAGTTAGCCATCCCAACACAAATTGGTATCATTCTTAACTAGTTGTGAACTATGTCCATATGCAAACCTCACCATCTGGAAAACAGACTCATCTTCTTGGTTGACAAGGCAGACAACATGCAAAAAATATTCTCCTGAGGGTGAACAATTACTGATTGCTATTACAATCATCTGTGGTGGTTTAGTGTTTGACGCCACGGTCAGGTTGATTTAAATGTGAATCAGTGTCTTAACCTTAAAGTCCAAACCTAAAAAGGTTTTCTGCACAGTCCCTAAATGACATGAGTCCTAATGCATCTGAATGAGTCGGAGATCCTGGATGAGGCTGAATTTCCTTTGATTGCACCCTGACCGGAAAACGTGTTCGTCAAAAACCTTGGCATAGAGCATTTTTTCAATCAAGTGGACCTTTGTGTCCTCAGAAGAACTCTCACCCAGATCAAAGGTCAAACGTCTCTGGACATAGACCGTCATGCGATGTGGGATTGGCTGTTGGGAAGGGCTAATGCAGCACAGAATTGGGGGCGCTGAGGGACTGTGCTTGGATGTGAGTTATATGGGCAGGTTTATTGTACTTGGATGATCTGTCTGGCAGTAGATATTCCCATCCTAAATCGTGACTGCTGTGAGTTGGCTCCGATGGTTCACACCAGGAGATACCACTTAGCTTACTTTTAGTACAATGTACGTGTATTATAATCATGCATCAAAATTACCTTAGGAAATACAACCTAATTGAACAGAAAAACTGTGGTGAGCTACCAAAAGCCTGGCGGTGGAGTCGCATGAGAGCACACACACACACACACACACACACACACACACACACAAATGGTGGATATCACCAATCATCATAATAGATGACTCATTGTCATTTTGATGTGAAACTTACTAAAATTTTCAAATTATCAACATGTGTGTGTCTGTGTGTTTGTGTGTGTGTGTGTGTGTGTGTAGGCCTTAAAAGCAATAACATAAACATTACAATGCAGAGATGAATGATATATATATATATATATATATATATATATATATATATATATATATATATATATATATATATATATATATAAAATCATACACTCACACTTAAAAAAACACAATAGATTAACAGCTGACAGCTGTTCTGCAGCAGTCGCGGTTAACATCAGCTTGCTGAGTCTCTTACAGTCACTGTGGCTCACACTAAACACAACTTCTTGTATGCTCTGCCACATGAAGCATTGCTTTCCTTTTCTATTGCCTTCCAGTCCACCATATAACTTTTCTGAAGCCTGACTAGTGGTGAATAGTATTTTGCTGGTGAAACAGTCTATCATTTAACAAAAACAAACGGCAGAACAAATAGCTGCCAGCAGCTTCAGGCCGACAGTGAATTCATAGATTGATGTGTTTGTTATAAGGTGTTAAATCAAAGTTATTAGGCTATAATCATTTTTTCAAGCTGAGGATAATGGCTTGATTCCCTGCTGCTGTTGTTTTGTGTATGTTTGGTTCTGGGAGATAAAAACACATTTTCTCCATCAGCGCTCTGTGCTAAGGAGGATTTATGATTTCTTTTGGTCTTTTGCCTTCACCGTGGCTTTACAGCAATGGTTGTGGATTTACACCAGGAACAACCACTGTATGTCTTCCACTTCAGACTGTTGGAATTTTTAAGCAGTAAACCAATTGGAACATTTATACGTCATAAAATGTCCACTAATATCCATGCTGTTTAAATTACTCCACAATTTCTGAATCATTCTGATTTCCACAGCCACAACTTAACAATGTTTAATCAAAGACACAAGCAAAGAGAAAGAGAAAGAGAAAGAGTGGGAGACAGAACAGAAAGCTCAGAAAGAGAAGAGGAATGCAAGAAGAGACAGAGAGGGATGGGGAAAGTTGAAATGGCATGTGTCTGCATATAAATCAAACACCCACAACATCCTTCTGTGCCAAAGTGAGTGATGACAATATAGCGTAAATCACTTAGCAACTGACTTAAGTTCAGTTATTACAGAGCAGATATTTGTGAGAAACTTTCTGCAGATCAAATCCCACAGAGCCCGACCCCACTGGATAACAATCTGAGAGGAGACTGGCCACAAAGACGGATTCTCGCTCTTAGTCTGCAGTATAAGGAGTTGTCTTCCACCTATTTAAGCAGAGATGTTTTAGTGCTGGTAGTTAAGTAGCGAAGAGTTATTGGTGTGTGGAGAGGTGTTGCATGAGAACGGAAAAACATGGCCTTGCTGAACCCAGCAGTGTGGATGAGGCTGACTTTGGGTCGAGCTTTACCTCTCTCTGGATCGCAATCTCTCCATCAAGCTGCTGCCTCCTTCCTCTATCCATATCTCATTTACAGCTGTGTCATAATAACTCTGAACAGGCCCATACATTTGATCCTGAACACTTCTTGGCTATGCAAGGACAAGTCTATGTGTGTACAAGAGAACACACACTAAGAATGTACACGCTCTTGGAGGAATACCCGCTGCAGTAAATATGTCTGGCGTCGTAACGCAGCAACACATCCCAGTAGTGTTTTCATCAGCAACTGGGTAAACAAATACACTGAACCAAGTTGAGTTAGTGGGTAACAGGTGCCAGGGCGCCTTGGCTAAACAACGCAAGGCATTTATTTCGCATGAACACCACTATAGTGATGACACATGCAAGCAATGTAGAAATGCAAAGTCTTGTGCTTAATGGCACACACACACACACACACACACACACACACACACACACACACACACACACACACACACACACACACACACACACACACACACACACACACACACACACACACACACACACACACACACACACACACACACACATGCACACATGCACACACACACACACACACACACACACACACACACACACACACACGCAGACACGCGCAGGCCACCACTACAGTGATGACACATGCAAGCAATGTAGAAATGCAAAGTCTTGTGCTTAATGGCACACACACACACACACACACACACACACACACACACACACACACACACACACACACACATGCGTGAGCGAGCGCGCCCACACACATACACACACACACACACCAACTGATGCCAAATTACAGTAATTACAGTAAACATGCACAGCTGGCGAAAAAAACTGCTCACCTAAGATTTATGACATTTCTAATATAGGCTATTGTAACATTCTCAGTGAAAAAGAGCACAAATTAAAAATGTTAAGTTAACCTTTGGTACAGCTAAATTACAGGACTGTTTTATTAATCCACAGTGTGTGATCTTTGGCAAGGTAATCTCTTCGAATAGATGGCAGGGATTGTGAGAACAGTGACAAATGTTCAGGGCTCAGGATGACTACAGGGGAAGACCTCTAACTATTTGTTTACTCTGCATCCCACTGAACATTTATTTTATAAAAACACAGCTTTTTTTTTTTCTTACTTTTGATGATTATAGATTTTAAGTTTACCCAAAATACTTTTTTCTTTCATATTTAATATTTTTCCTATTTCAAATACAGGTGTGTTTTCTTTTAATTGTTTTAATAAAAAAACGTTTTGGAGCCTTACTGTGTGTGTGGAAACAATTCCAATAATTTCCTCCCCCAAGTCAAAATGACATGAATGTTGTTTCCACATGTCATACTCTTATCATGTTTAGGTAAATGTGTTTAATGATCAGAGACTTTTTTAAGTCAGCATTCCTGTGTACTCTTGTGTGCAAGTAAGTGTGTGTGTGTGTGTGTGTGTGTGTGTGTGTGTGTGTGTGTGTGTGTGTACATTTAATTGGTTTGGAACAAGATCGCCCTCAGGGTGCAAAGGGAATCTCCACTCTCAGGACTTATAAACACCTCAGCACGGGGCTACGAGTGTGTGTGTGTGTGTGTGTGTGTATGTGTGTGTGTGTGTGTGTGTGTGTGTGTGTGTGTGTGTGTGTCTGCACGCCATGCTCTGTTTACACACCTACGTAGACACACTCCCTTTGCCCTGTATGTGCCCTAAGAGAAACATGCACACCACATTCACACATTTTATGAGCCATCTAGAAAAACAAATAAAAAAAAACTCCACAATCCCACTGCGCAATGGCACACACACTCCAAAAACAGACATGCACTTTCTCTCCCGCTGTCTGTTTGTGTGTGTGTGTGTGTGTGTGTCTCTCTCTCTATTGATTTCTATTACTCACTATCGCACAACTACATACAGACATGCGTACAGATATGCTAAAAGAAACATTTAAATAAAAAAGACAATTAAATAAGGACTGAAAAAGAGAGTGTCCAGTATCATTACATAATCAGGAATAATACAGTCAGATAAAAAGTCCCTTTTAAATTGACATTGTGTCACCTCCCCCTGCCTTGTCAATGAAGATGCTGTGGCCCTCTCCATAAATCTCCCTGCCTTCATCTCTTCTCACCCTCCTCTCCTCTCTCATCCCACTCTCCCCTCCTCTTTCTCTCAAAGTCACGGCTCATTGGAAGACAAACATCCTGACCCTCCACACACCAGCACCACTCCCCCAGGCCCATCTATAAACTATCCCTCCCTCTATTCCTCCCTCTTATCCCCTCATCCCTTTCTCCCTCCCTCCCAGCTTAGCTTGTAACCATATCCTACCTGCAGCGTATCCTTTACATGCATTCATCAACGTCAGCCATTTAGACAAGCTCTTAGAGGGCAAGAAAAAACCAAACACAACACTAAATTAGCGGCAGAGGGAGAGTTGTTGTGTGGTTGCTGGTGTGATGTGAAAGGAGGTGTCCTGGAGAGAAGGCATGCGTGGAATCAGTAGTATGGCCCCTTGCTGAGCCTGAGAAACACTGATTCAGGACATCGCAGTGACAACTATGGTTGTGTTCTTTATTGACTCCAGGAGGATCCATATGCTGAACACAGAAGAATTTAAGTTAGCTTTGGTTCATATCACAGAAATTCTTATTTTAACAAAACTACATAAATACATGTTGACTTTGTCTGCATGGTGCAAAAGTGGAGGGAGACAAAACAGATGGGAGCTCCATCCAGATGAGGCAGGGCCAGGCAAGTGCTGGTACGTCTTTTCTCCAAATTGGGACACGGCCTGTTTAGCTTTTATTGTTAACGTTGTTTGAGTGGTAAGTCAACACTAACTGCTACGTTGTAAACTCAAAACCTCTAGCCTACTACTTACACTACAACTTAACCAGGTGGACTGAATGAAGACCCCCCTTCAGATAAAATGGGAGACAATTGAGGAGGAGGAGAAGGAAAAGAGGTGAAGAGTTCATTTCTTTCCCGTTTTAATGCAGGCGCAGACTTTTTTTAGTACAAATATTTTTGATATTCAGCGTTAGTTTGATTTTGAGATTGTTGAGGTTGATTAAGGTTACTGTTGGCAAGCACAAGACCCAAGGGCTCCATAACAAGTGTGATGCCGCCACCAGTCAACCACCATGTCTCTCTGCTTCCTGAATCAATTCCACATTTAGGAAGCAGGGCGCATCACCAGGAGTGATCCTCCATGCTGGCTGATGGGCCGATGCTCGCTCTGTAGAGAAATGACAATCAAAGTGAAGGAGATAACACAGAGGAAATGCTCACCTTGTGTTTGGGTGCAACCAAAAACAGTTCCTTGGTTTGTTTTGAGTCCTGTGGGTTTGCTTTTGCACTGAGGTCGATTGTTAAAATTGAAGCTGGACAGCGGAAAATATGAGTGCAGATAAGCAGAGCAGCCAGGGTATGGACGGATATTAAATAGACTTTGGTGAACAAGTAGACAGTCTAAATGCTCTTGTCTGGAGGGAGGTAGTAATCCTGTCTGAATTGTTTTTCTCCACTGTGATTAGAAGCTGTAATTTCCTTACCAATAGGATAATTGCTTTGGAATGAAATCAAACAAGATCTCCATTCATTCATGCTGGATTTATACTAAAGCATGCTTAATGCTATTTCCCCTGCAGATGAGAGGTATGACTTGACTAAAGTAAAACCTAAGAATAAAAAAGATGATCCTGTTACTGAAGAAAGGGAACAATAAACATATTTTACTAATGCGCTAACCTTTTCAAAAGAAAACATGTTAAAAAAATCAATTTCTCAGTGATCACATGCATTTAAAGTTGCATATGCAAAAAAATGCAACGGTGTTGTATGACAGCAAATGTTTGGTACCTTAGTGTTCAGACAAAACTGAAACTTTTATGTCGTTAAAAGCAACCTTTTTCAAGCTATTGTTGGGTGAATTGGACAGACCCTGACAGGATCAAAAGTCCCAGAGTGTTGCTTTGTTTTCCTGTGTGTCATTCTCTGGCTGGACTGCGAGTGTTTGAAGTCAAAGCCCTTCATTGATGAGCACAGTGCGTTGCAGAGCAAAAAGAAGTTCTCTGGAGTGATGTGTCATGCTTTCATCTTTTGCCTTGTTTCTGTCATATGGTCATAGCTTCTCAATGACAGGAGAGCTCGAGACTGTCTGAGTCACTGACTGAAGCCAGTGTGGACTTTGTGGGAATGTCTTTGAGGTCATTGGGAACAATGAGAGGTTAATAGTAGAAATAACGGGTGAGAGAAGAGGATGTGTTCTGTCGGCATGCACTGTGTTCTGACATGCAGAAATCCTGCATTAAAGTGTAACAAGTGGGTAGGTTGGTAAAAGTTCTGCTGTTTAAAAATGTGGGCCGACCTAGGTTTTTTTGTCGTGAGGCCTAGGACCTCTAGGGAAACCAAGCTGTTTTGCTCCAGTCACATTATTACTGACTGTGGGCTCATTTTTCAATCTATCTGCAAGTCTGGCATCTCAAATTAACAAGCACAACCATGGCAAGAAGTGGAAATAGCTCCTAAATGTCTTTTGAAGAGTATAACACAGTTATAATGCCATAAAACATAAAAAAGGAAAAACGTAAGGCTGTACATCATTCACACAAAGAATTATTTACATTTTTACAAACTTAACACCAGTGGTAGAATGTAACCAGTGTATGTATATTCTTTTCATGCTTAGGGAAATTAACTGGCAAATAAAATGCCATTCCAATTAAAGCTTAGATTTGGTGCATTCATCTCAGTAATGGTTCTCTCATTAGCTTAGCCAGCAACAGCAAACATTAAAACAACAGCAACATAAACAAAGCACACTCCCCCGCCATGGGCAATCTATCAAACATGGCTGACTTTGTGGGTGGGAGGCCAGTAAGGGACACTAAGTGTGGGTTACTGCACTGGTGAATCTGGTTTGTTGGGTCACCTGCACAAAGGATAGGTGGGGTGTCTAAGGAAATTATTGTGAACCTCTGCTCATGTTACACTCTCCAAGTGAAGCTTATTTGCCGGTAGGTGATGAGAAGAGGTTGGTTTCTCCATTTATCACAGGGGCACATGGTCCGCATTACATCTCCCCACTCCAACAGAGGAGTTAGCAGTGACCAAGGCTACTCAATTGGCAATTCAAGATTGGTTGGAAAATGCAGAAAAGATAAAAATTAAACAAAGAAATACCAACCACCCACAGCAAAAACTAACCCTACCACAGATTTTTCTGTTTTTTAAAATCCCAGACAAAAACATTCTTCAACTAAATGAACATTATTTCCAACAGGATGAGTAAGTGCAATGAGTAAGAATGGGAGAATGTGTTATTGGCTGAATTGTGTGTCAGCTACTGTTGGCAGCCAACATTTCTGGAAAATGGCGATACTATCTGTATCCATGTGCTGCAATCACGTACCAGGGAAGTCCCAGATATATTTTGGCCTATTTAGGTGCTGCTATGTTGCTCTGATGTGACTATACATGATTATTGTATACCAACAATCATATCCATACACAGTATTTGTTATGATAATGTGCATTAGAGTGCATGTGTGTGTGTGTGTGTGTGTGTGTGTGTGTGTGTGTGTGTGTGTGTGTGTGTGTGTGTGTGTGTGTGTGTGTGTGTGTGTGTGTGTGTGTGTGCGTGCATGCGTGCACTGGATATCCTATCTGTCCCCTGTTTCCGCAGTGTGTTCAGACAGTGGTACAGTGGATTTCCTTAAAGTAATAATAATCTATTTGGATTACTTGTAAAATTCCTATTTTCTGAAACAGTGCTTACATTTCTCCATAAAATTAAATGGCATTGGTTTTTTGAATGCCATAAAGAAAAACAAGAACAACAAAAAGTAATTCAGGAAATGTTGCACATCCAGGTAACTTCAGATGATGGAAATGAATCCCCAAGCACCCTCCGAATAACAGCTAACATCCTCACATCAACCCTGTGCATGCTTGACTGATGACTTGGAGGACTCCCCTATAACTGATGGAAAGAGAGAATGGAGGAGAGGAGAGGAGAAGAGGGAGAAGTGGAGGGAGCAGAGAGAGGAGGGGGTTGGAAGTATATGCTTGGGCTCTTCAGCCTGTTGGTTTCCGTTCAGTGTTGAAAGACTATCCTTTCATCTCTACTCATATACTGGTGTCTGTCGTCACACAAAGGAACGCTAGCGCAGCTTATCTTGCAGAGATTTACAGAGAATTATGAGGAGCCCCAGTGTTCCCGTGTGTAAGTGGTCCGACTGATAACGCCTTCAGAGATCTCTGTCTGCGACAAGATGTGTGGAGACCCGTGTACAGCTACTCATGTCGGAGATGAGATTGTAGCAAAAACTCCGCGTTGTGCAGCACGTCAGATTTCAGATAAAATAGTGCGCACCAGTGACTCACACAACCTTAATGATGGGCATGAGTGTTAATTATGGTTAAAGATAAACTACCATTCTTGTTTTAAAATTCAAAAATATTCACTGAAATATGTTTTATTCTAACATTTTTAAACTTATTTATTTCAGCATATTGACCACCCGTGGACAGCCCTTAAAAACATATAAATCAATATGAATAACTAAGATTTTACAGAGGCACCAACATTCTAAATATTGTAAGCACGAAAGACTGTACAATTATTACAATCATGCTTAACAGACACTGAATGAATTTAATGTAATGTAAGTCAGTTCCAATGGACCAACAAGGAAGTGTAATCACATCCAGGATTTGTCAAAATTGTTTAATATGTGCTTGAATGTTTTAGAATTGCAAAAAATGTACTTATACTGTATGCTAAATTAGCTTCTTGATTTGATTTTGTTATCTGTTGTAACTAATTATACATTCACTGTCCAGGGTGCTGAAATATGTGCTAATAGGGCATACTGTACAGGATATATCCCTGATATCAGAGAAATAGAGTCATGCCATTGCATGTCTTAGACATTGTCATGAATGCAATAAGTGGTTTTAATAGCATCCAGTATAGTGTCCTGGGACCTTAATGTGTGTTTTCTCCAAGCACCTTTTTTGCTTCTACTACTTAGCTTTCTTCAAGCTCTAAATAGTCTACGTATTGGCTTAAGCATCAGAATGAACCTGTTGCTGCCTGACTAAACATTCTTCCCTTCTCTCTGATAGTCCTGCAGCTTCGAAGTTTTAGAGACATGAATACTCTCAAGTAACTCAGTGAAAAAGGAATCACTAATAATCCTAAAAAGGTGTTTGTTTTCATAGTTCCTTAAGGCTGCACTGCAAACCCAGATTTAGTTGTAATTAAACTTTTTAGTGGTCACTTCTTCTTCTTTCATGTTTCGTTAAAAACCATATTCATTACTAAATCACATTAGTGGTTTGTAATAATCAGATTAAGTATGCAGTGCACAGATCATCTTAAGCAGCGATAACTAAGGATGTTAAGTTTCTGTATGGGAGGGGCGGGGTCATTTGACTGTTCCTCGTTAAAAGCGGTGCAAAGGCTCATGGGAAGAATATATATGTTCTGAACGGTTTCTGTCCCAGTTAAAGTGTGTTTTAATAATTTTCTGTCAATGTTTTGGGTGTGCATTTATGTTATCTTGATTTTAGTTTTGTATGGTTGATTTAATGTTTATGTTTATCTACATTTATTGTTGTACCATGACCGAGACCCGGGGGGGTGGTGGACTGATGGGGTCTGGGCAGTGAGAAAGTGTATGGTCAAATATCTATGCAGAAATGTTGGAAATTACAATCTGTGCATCATTATCCTTTCTCTTTTACTGGGATGAATGTATTGAGTATGTTACTCTTGACACTATACTGTTATAAGAAAAAAACTTATTTCTAAGTTTAAACTCTTAATTGTTTTGATAAGTAGAGCCTGGTGTTTCATATTTATAATGTTTCAAGTTTCATGTTTACTAATGATTATTAGTAATGACTACTTATATGAACCTGATTTGTCTACTGCATCAAACTACCAGTCTGTGATAATACAACTTGACCTGTGAAGTTTCACCTTGTCTAAAAACTTAAACGGTTTAAGGCAACCGGTTTCCACGCAAATTTCAAGTAAAGTCAACTAATTCGGGATAACAGTGTGGATGTGTGCATATCTGCTCGGCTCCTCAGTCACCCTGCAGAGCCTTACAGTTCATACAGAATTGGACGCGTTGTTCTGGAAGATTCTTCTTATCAGTTGCAGATAGGCTAAACTGCAGGTTGTGGTCCAGCTCCAGAGAAATGTACACTAAGTGCACTCACCATGAAAGCTTTGCACATAGTTCAGCACGTGGATGGTGGAGGATCAGCTTCCAGGTGGAGATGATATCTTACTGTGTGTGTTTGTGTCTGACAGCTGTGTGTGTTTGTGAGTGTGTGCATGCATCATTTAATTCAAATGTTTGTGTACCAGTGGTGGGATAAAAAGCAAGGCTCTTGGCTCATAAGGCTTGGATAAGCGCAGTAAGATGTCAGCATCTGCACCATTTTGTGCAATATCTACGTCAATATATTCAAACTCATTCATGTTACTTTCTTTTGTATTTTTACTTTTGCTTTACTATCTAAAAAATGACTGAATACTCCAGATGCAATTTATTTTCTGTATTGAAAGGAAATGTATAAAAAGTTGGATACTTAGAGAATTGTTACTTAAAGGTGTTCTAAGCGATGTTGGGTGACGTTACTTCTTGTTGACGTTCAAAGTATTTTCAAACAAAATGAAGACTAGCTCGCTCCTCCCTCCTCCTCATGCCGTTCCCTCCCTTCTGTGCTTCAGCGCACTGACACCCCCCAAATCTTTCTTGTCCATTATTGGCTGAACACTGGAAGACGGTTTGTGTATGTTTGCATGGTCCTTTCACTTTGTTTTTGTTGGCGTGTGTGGACCCTAGGCTGTCTACAGAGACCGCGTTGTTTTAACAGTGTGTTCAGGGGACAGGCAGCTCACGGATAGTGAGGAGATGTTTGCTGTATGTGACAAAAAATGTTGTAGCCTAAAAAACGCGTGACATCTTTTAGAGTACCTTTAATAGTTACCTACATTGGTCTGAAAGCGAGTGACATACTTTTGTCCTTTCAACTGTCACATCAAGACAAGTTCGCTTCCCACAAGTCCGCTCAGTGAATCCTCAACTTGTATCCCTTCTTACTACATAAACCAAGACAGAGGGAGAGAAACAGACAGAGACAGAGGAACAGAGGGAGGAACGGTTGAGAGAACCAGATGGCAGTCCTTTGATATCTCCCCTCTTGACGAGGCCAGAAAGTCAGAATACAGCCTGAGACAGAGAGACAGTACAGACTCAGAGGTCCACATCACTGTGGTTTGGGGTGCTTCAAATCTCCAAATCTCCAGCAGGCTCTGAATGCTTGAATAAACACATGCATGCACACATACTGATCAGTACAATACATACACAGATACATGAATGCACCCACAACCACATACACATACAAACAAACTCATACAGACACTCAACCGCATGCGGCTGAAAAAAATGTTTAAGCTCAGAGGACGAGTTAGTGAAATCAAAATTGGTTTTCAGATTTCACAAAAATGGAATGTTATGTAATTGAATGTGGAAGATGAAATGACCGCCTTCATAGTTTTGGTGGCTAAATACCTGGTGTGACCACTCTGTTGATATGCAATCTATAAATCTAATCACCCTTTTATGTTAAGAACTACTATGTTTTTAAGAAGTTGCAGAACAGTAAACAAAGATATTTCCATAATTATAGAAAGTGTCAACATGATTCACAGACACAGTGGATTCTTAATCTGTTATACTTGACTGGATTTAGTGTCCCAATGGGACAATTAAACAAGTCTATTATTGTGGCAAACCCTCACCCCACCCATTTCAAATCCCATCCGACCCTTTAACAGCTGAACAGTGGCATAGACAGTTTGTCTTCTTTTGATATTTTATGACACTGAGCTTTGCCTGGAATGTACATATGGACGAGCTGAATATCCAATGGTGTGTAAATTGTTAAATACATTTATCACATTTCTCTGCTTTAGAGTAGCCCTACCTACAAGGGCCTCTGGCTATGAGTCAAAAATGTCAACTTGGCCAGTTCTCCAGAGCACTTGGCGTTTATGTAGGCTTAATATCAGATTGATCTGAAAAACAATGCCGTGTTCCTATGCCAGCCAGCCAGCCATCCGAGCCCAGATTGAAGTTTTCTTTTTTTCTGCAAAATTGCAAGCAGGTGTTTGTCCCGGTTTTTCTCTCCTCCTGCTACCCCCATAACCTGCTTCCTTAACCCTCCCACCCCCCACCTCATGCGTGTAAAAAGAGTATAATTCAGAATGTACCAAAAACCTCCCTGGTTAAAACTAATTTTCAAAACCAAAGGTATCATTAAGATGTTGACCTGCGAATGCATAACCAGGAAATTAGATTAGGATCACTCTCGTTCTCTGTCAATACCTCAGCACTTACTCTTAAATAGTCACATTCATATCATCACAGTCATATTATTTCTTAACTAAGCAAAGCAGAGGAGGGGAGCTATGCGCAGAGTAATGTGGAATTTGACAGCCAGCCAGACTGGGATGCAGTTAATTTATGCAGCAAGTGTTTATTTTGAAACATGAAGTGGAAAAGAGGGATAAAGAGCTTTTACTTTTTTATGAATACAGGATTGCATGAATTATTCCTTGTGAGAGGATTATGAGTGAATTAGACACACCATCTTCATGTGTTGTCCACATGAATATGTTTAGCCAGCAGACAGTTATAGGCAAGTAAAACCATGTTGAGCTGAGATTAGATTTAAAACAATCCTAAAACGTTTGCTTAAAAGGGGTAACTGTTGCAATAACAGGATAATCTTAAATATAGTGTAACACTAGCACAAGACAAAAAGAGTCATGAAGTCAGCAAAAAAATATAGTAGTCTTTGTTGCGGAGTAATACCTATGTAAAGTGTGACAACATTAGCCAACATAAGCTACTGGTTGTACCAGACCAAATAAGGCAGTGCGGTCAATTGAACTGAACTTTAATTTGTAAAAGTAAGAATATGATATATCTTATTTTATTAAGTTCAAAACTTACTTTACATAACCAACAGCTTTGTTACGTTAATGTTCAACTTCAAAATGTCTTTTCATAAGCTGGGAAATGAAGCCAAGTGTCAACACTAAGCTGCTTCATGTTCATGGGTTTCCTCATGTAGGAGGACTACATGTCAAGCTTAGAATGCAATATTTGCGTTACTCACAGGTTTACACCAATTATACTTGTGTCATGTGAAGGATTAGTATCAGTATCGCTGCTTGGCGATGTGCGAACGTGCACACGTTTAAAGGAACACGCCAACTTATTGGGAATTTAGCTTATTCACCGTAACCCCCAGAGTTAGACAAGTCGATACATACCCTTCTCATCTCTGTGCGTGTTGTAAGGCTGTCTGACGGCTCCAGCGGCATCAGGCCAGCACAGAACATGCAGGTGAATGGTTCCAGCAATCCTACTGTGCCGAATAAGTGACAAAATAATGGCAACATGTTTCTATTTACATGTTGTGATTTGTAGAGTCAGTGCGTGTACAAAAAAACAACGTAACATGAGACACAGCCATCTTCTAACCGTAAACAAACCGGGATCTATACTCTCAGGCGGAAGAATATAGTACTTGGGTGGAATGATTTGCTTTGCAGCAAGCCTGCCTGAGAATATAGTTCCCGGTTTGTTTACTGTTAGAAGATGGCTGTGTCTCATGTTACGTTGTTTTTTTGTACACGCAGTGACTCTACAAATCACAACATGTAAATAGGAACATGTTGCCGTTATTTTGTCACTTTTGTCACAATTCGGAGCAGTAGGATTGCTGGAACCATTCACCTGCATGTTCTGTGATGAGCTGCTGCCGCTGGGGCCGTCAACAACCTTACAGCACGCACGGAGATGAGAAGGGTATGTATCGACTTGTCTAACTCTGGGGGTTACGGTGAATAAGCTAAATTCCCAATAAGTCAGCGTGTTCATTTAAGGAGCTGATTGGAGAACCTTCGCTGGAATTGTACACGTGACAATAAACAATTGACTGATTGGTGGCTTTTCCCTAAATCATGCTTGAAATCAATTATTTGATGGCTTTTCTCTAAATCATGCTTGAAATCAATTATTTTGAGATGCTTGTGTGTTAAATCATTACTGAAAAAAACATCACTTGATGAAAATACAAAGTGTGTTCTCTGTGTTGTAAGCAAAATGTAAAGAAGAAAGCAGGTGCCAAGACTCACCAGTCTGGCTATCACCAGACCAAGCTCAATCTTTTAAGATTGAACATTAGTCTGGGGAGTCCGCTCTGTATTTTCTACTGCACAAGAGGCGTGATCAATGGGCATAGTTCAAATGACTCTGTTCGCAATTGGATAGTCCTTCAACCAATCAGACCAACAATCCGGGTGACGTAGCAGCGACAGCGGCATCAACGGGTTGCTGCCATGAAGTGCTGCCATGAAGTGCTGCGCTTCGGTGGCCGCCATGTTGAATGTAAGCAAGAAGCTGCTTGGTCACTTCTCTATCTGTCATCGTGTTAAACCCGCCAATAGCTCGCCAAGTGGATAAGCCAGTTTGTGATTGGTCCCCGCAAAATTGTAACGGAAGCAAGATAGATAAATGTACAGGTTTCCAGCCTGAGCTGCAGGGCAAAATCAAATCGCCTGCAGATCGGGCTGGGTTTACCCAGTCTAAAGACTCACTGTTACTCCCCTTATTTCAGATCAGACAGTAGATAAGCTTGAATTGAATCACCCTAGTGGAAACTTTTTCAGGAAATGTGTCTCTTCTCTCTTCCTCCTTTACCCTTTTGCTCCTGTCTCCTTCCTGCCTGTCCCCAGTTTTCCCTTTCCCCTGCGACTGTACCCCTGAACTCAAAGTAGCACATGAGGAAAAGGATGTGATGCTTCTTTTCAAATCCACTGCGCTCCCTGCATGAGAGAAACAAATCCAGCAAGCTCTTACCATCTTGAATCTTCATCTTTGCTCTCCATCTCCCTTTGCTCCTCCAACCACCTCTCCCGCCCTCTCACCTCCCTCTTCTTCTAATTCGTCGTCCTTTGTGTCTTGGCGTCGTCCCCATCCCCCACCACAAAAAAAGGACTCAATTTGTCTCGATGCTTCTGGGAAAAGCTCCTTAAAAGGTGCAGCAAAATCCCTTGGATATGAAGAAGGCTCTTGTCTTTTTTCACCCCAAGCAGGTTGAGATTGATGGACCTCGTAAGTGCTCTTGTTCTCTTCTTCTATTAAATGCATCCATCAACCTTCTTCCCAATTATGAAGATGAGATAAACAGCAAAGGAGAGTCTAAGTGCTGGATTGCATGGTTACTACTGCTGCTGCCTTAAGTGATTAAATAGCATTTAAGAGGTTTGGGCTCCTCACTCATCTCCTCTTTTAAATGTAGTTCTGACTGATGCTACATTTCACAGGAGAGGCCATCAGGATGTTTGTGTGTCTTAGCATCAAGCCCAAACATCATTCTATGGTGAAAAACTAACGTTGAGCTGAGCTGTGCGGCTCAAGCTCATGATGAATTGCTGAGCGGATTGAGACTGCAAGAGAAATAATGTACTGCGCTGTCCGGCTCATTTCCTTTGAGTTAAATCATCCTGGTAAAGTGTTTCCCTGCGCTGTTGAGGCTTGGAATTCTGTTTCAGTGGGATGCTGTATTTAGGGCCTGTCTGACACCGTCAATGTTTCAGCAACACAAAGATGTAGATTTAGAGATTCAAAGAGCTGTAACTTCTTTTAACATTCCGATTTTACACACAGCTGTCTAAAAAATACTTGTATAATTTGTTCTGCAACTCTGTAGAGAGCTTTCCAAAGTGGGACTAGCATTGTGGTAATTGTAGGATGGATTCAGCGGGAGGATCATCGGAGGTTGACCCATACTAGAGACAGTCAGAAAGTCAGGACATTTTGGCCTCTGCTGCAACAATTTTGACCATTCCTTTTAAAACCTGTCTCTTGTGAGAATTGTGTAGAGCAATACTACATTTCTGGAGTAGTATTGTAAAGAATTCATGATTATTAGGATGAAAATGCAATAACAAAACAAAGAAACATTTTGTTTGAAAAGGCAAGACAAAAGCAATTGTGAGTTCACTCTTGCCAATGAGATCATATTCTGTTTCCCTCACTGAGGTAAAGGAAAGCAGTCAACACATGAACTACTGTAATCATTTTAACCACAGCATCCACCCAAAAACACTGTACATGTTTCAGGTACAGGCTCTATTCCAATACAGTTGCACTTCACGCTGGTCTTACTGCGTTTGCAAAGCTGTAATAGTGTTCCTGTTCCTAACATGTTTTCATTTACAGTAATAATGTACTCTTTATTTCTTGCTGATAGGGGAGTTTTATCTGCATTTTGATATTTATTTGAAATTCTTGACAGACTGAGGTCATCGTAAAACCAGCACCTGCTGCACATTACTCTCACTGGCGCTGCTGTTACAAAGTATTGCTTACACTTGAAACATGCTTTAGTTTTCTTAATCCGTCATTTGACTTTTGTGTGTTAAAGTGATGGTAATTGCGGGCTGGATTTGAATGTTTTCCTCGTCATGAATACAAAATATACTTACTGTAACAAATTTGGAAAGAACAAATATTTGTATAAAACAGCATTAATGATAATGGTGAGTTATTTCCTGTCACGCATCCATTGCAGGTTTAATATCAACACACTGGTTAGAACACAAGTAAACAAAGTCATTGTGTTGCTTTTATCGGAGATTTTGTTTGTTTGATTTATTTTGGCTACTTGCTGTAAGCTTACACATGTGCTCATATCCAATGTACACACACACACACACACACACACACACACACACACACACACACACACACACACACACACACACACACGCACACACACTTGGTCTCTCTGTCTTTCGTGGGTGGTTTTCATTTGCTTCCTGTGGCCTGCCCACCATACATTGCACTGCAGCATTCCACCAGAACAATTTATGGATTTTATTAGATTTCTATGAATGTATGCTTTTAGCATTGTTGAAAAACTGTGGCAATCTCCAGGATGAGGTTTTTTGAATGAACATCTCACACACACACACACACACACACACACACACACACATATACACACACACACACACACACACACACACACACACACACACGTATATATCAGTTCCATCTGCCTCTCCTAATGAGAGCTATCAAAGCCGGCAGCAGCTCAGTCTAATGCGAGTGTAGTCCCCTCAGCTTTCCGCGGGGGTAATCATATCTAGCTTCTGTCCGACCAGGAAATTCAGAGGGACAGGTCCCTTCCAAGCTCTGCCAGCAGGAATATCTGCTTTTTTTGCCACTTCTTCCAAAATGTGAAACACACAAAGAAGCACAATCTGTTTTCTGATAAGGACTCCCATGTGTTGGACAGTTTTGCTGTTGACTAAAAGCTTTGTTTGTTGTCTTCTTTCGCAGTAATTAGCCTAGTTGCTAAGCCTAATAGAGTTTTACCTTTTTTCCCTTGTCTCTTGGTTGGAATTTGATGATGATATAATACAATTCAATTGAACTAACTTGTTCAAGCAACAAACTCTTTAAAACAGGTATACTTATACATTCAAGTAACCAATTATGACTGTTGGGGGTGGCAGTAGCTCAGTCCGTAGGGAGTAAGGTTGAGAACCAGAGGGTTGCTGGTTCAAGTCCCCGTAAAAGAGTGTGGACTGGTAGCTGGTGAGATGCAGATTCCTGGGCACCTGTTCATCAGCCTCCTCACTCTGACATGTCTCCATTAGTGCATGTATAGGACCTGATTGTGTTTGTGTGTGTGTTTCAGGGTGGGATCAATGATGAGTATAAAGAATAAGTATTTCCATGACTATGTACAATATGTTCATCCAGATGGCACAATCATTGCACACAGAAACACACTTCTGACTTCTGAACTGTCAGTAACAGAAATTCCCATGTTCCATTATCTCCCATAAAGTCCTCACAGTGACTGTGAGAGAATGTCTGCATGTGTCACCTTTTACCTGATGGACATGGATGAGTAATTCACCTCTTTACCACAAACAGAAAAAGGTTGTAAAATGTTGTCCCAGTGGCATGAAAGTCAAAAGGTTATCTCAGGTAACATAGGTTGGATAGATAGGTGAAAGGACATATGTTTGGGTTAGACAAAGGAGATTTTGTTTTTTACTTTAAAGATGTTAAAGAAATGGTTTTAACCTACACTTGACTTTCTTAGTTTCTCATTCTGCTCACCAGCACCACCCATACAGCATTGGTTCCTCCTCCTCGGCATGTTAATAATCCCAGTGTCATGTCAAATAGGAGGCTAAAGCATGGCAACATTGTTGAGTGTTTGTTCAGAGCCAACTGGGCCGTCCCTGTTAAACCACAATCGCTGACACATGTAGAGGTTTAAAGGCATTAACCTCAGTGTGTAGGCCTGAAAACCACTTCCTCTGTCAGAGTTATGCCCCTCAGTTGTGCTCGTCCAGGGTAGGTACATTCAGGATGGTATGTCCCTGAAGTTTTGCAACACTGATAATCTGGAACTTTTTTTACAGTAAATTGTCTTAGTCATTCATCTGTTTCTTCCTTAAACTCAGTCCAAACTCGACTTTGCCTGTGATAAGTTGTAACTATTGCCAGGCATACTGATCGTTAGATGCATATTAGGATGGCCGGTTTTATCTCAGTGAACAACAGCCCAGGATATATTGTACTCAGCCTGCAACACTCCCTCAAAGGGTAAACGTCTTCTCTAAGACATTATATCAGTTTGTGTTTGTTTGACATTGCAATCGGAAGTCGCTGTATAGCCGGCCTCAAAGGTTTATATACAATAGACTTGTGAGGGATTGTGTGTGGTTTTCTTTTTTAGAATGGGGACCTTTCTGCAAACATGTAGCTCTGAGAGCAGACTCAGGTTGCTTCAGTCAAACTATGTATCTCTTTTCTCTCTCACTCTCAAGTCCTTCAATTGATCACAAGATAGTCACAGAAAGTTATACTACCACAAAATAGATTATAGAGAACAATGGATTCCAGCAAAGGACAAAGCATTATAACCCAACAAGACAACAAAACAAAGATGCAAAACAACCAAGAAGCATGGGAAGAACCACAAGTTAATGGACAAGTATGCTTTGTTGAAGAAGAATTAACATCAGGTTGTTTTGACAGTCCCGCAGTGGAACATTTTTCCAGAATAAATCTGCAATGATCTGTTATTATTGTGGTTTTCTGTATGGTAGTCATAGAAACCATAGACTAATAAAGGCAAACTTTGTGTATGAACTAAATGATGGCAGGTTTTATTATTGTCTCTCATGATTTTAGAATAATAAAAAAAAAATAGTTTTGCCTGGCTCCTGGTTGGCTGCCACATAGATTATTAAGATAAATAAAATAGATTAAATGTGTAAATGAAAATAAATATATACATTATACATTTTTATGTAATCAGTGTAGTTTTGCTGAGAGCAATCTTGATGATTGCCTACAGCTACAAAAACTGACACGTGCACTTCCTCAGCCAAAGCAGCCCTAAACAATCATATTCATAAAATTGTGGTTTTCATAGCCATGTTCAAATTGCTTTAATTATTCTTCACAATAAATGCACAATGTCAAACTGAATCAATCAATCAAAGAAAATTACAGAGGGCATCATCATTATTACTGCCATCAAGCGAAAGTGTGATGTAGATCATTAGCGAAATGTTTAGACAGACATCATTCTCTTGGCATGGCATAAATGATCGCATGGAATTAATAAACAACACATTGTTTTACAGTATATTTGAGACTCAATTAACTCATATTGGAATGAAGAGACAGGAATGTGACAAGTGGTTAGTGAGACCAGCTAATTGATGTTAAAAGGGAAACTGTTCAAATATGTTGTAGACATTATAGCTTCCAGATAATATGCCAGAATCCCATACATTCTGTTCTTTGTGGGGGAGAAATTCCTGGGGCTTTCTCTGGCTTTGATAACTCAAGCAAAGCTGACTGATTTTTGGATTTGTGTAAATTCTCCTAAAACATTTTTTTTCCCCTCTCATCTGTCTTGTTACTGAATATTCTTTGTGTTCTTTGTGGACTTTTGACGAGCTATTTGATCCTGTGTGTTTCACAAGTCCATGAAAGGAGCTTTCTTTGTGAGCTGTAACAGTGTGAGCTCCACACACATATTTTCAATTCTACATGAAAAGATGACTGACAGACATATCTATATATGTCATCTCTCCAACTTCTCTTGTCCTCTCAAACCAGCAATATTAAACCACACACAAAGAATACATATTTCTCTGTGTCGGCTTGAACCCAACATCAATATAATATAATATAATAAAATATAATATATATATATATATATATATATATATATATATATATATATATATATATATATATATATATGCTATTTTTGTTTGCTTTGACAGGTATATCAAATAGCTCTACAAGATTGTTATCAATAAACAGGAATAAAAACAAAGGAACTTTATCTAATGTGTTATTTCACCTTTAACGAGAAACATTTTTCTAGCAACTAATTTGTTAGATCTGGCTCCAATCAGGGATAATTCAAGCAAACACAAATGGTTTTGTTTCCTAACATTTAAGATAAACAGCTCTTTGGTCTGGAAGGTCAGCCAAAATCTCCAAAACATCATTGGCTGGGTGTTTTTCGCTCGGGTGGAGTGCTTCATGGTCACTGTGTGTTGCCAGTGAGTTCTTTTTGAGTTTGCTTAATACATTATGAACACTTGCATTCCAATCAAAATCGTTTAGGCCTAAGACAAAACAGAGCGGACCAGCTAAACACATTCCAGAGCTGATATGTCTGATTTTATACCACATGAGATACTTCATTTTGGATTAATATACAGTATGTAATGCATGTCATGACTGTGCATGTGCTGTTCATTTGCAGTGTACACAAATTTGTCCGTAACAGTATACCACATCTTCTTCTCCTCTCTGTGTTTGCATGCAACTGCAAAGGAAACTGGCACGATTCAGTAGATGGTATACAATCAGAAACAACAGTCAGATTTATGAAAGAACACAATCTTTGTTTTACCCAGCCAATCAAATGCAATCAACGAACTGGAAATCATTTATCTTCAGGTAATAAAAATCTGCTGTATTTTCCTTTTACACAGAATAACCACACTCTGAATGGTTTGAAATAGTTTGGTTTACAGATGCATCCTTCAGTACCCTGTAATTTGTCTGATTTCTGAGTGTTTCCATAGTTTTATTTATACTTTGGTCTCAAAGGGTTACAGGCTCAATGTTGTAAAGAATACATTCATACACAATGCATTTATTCATTCACTGCTGCACAATCCACAGTGCATCCAAACTAGAATAAGAACTATGGAAACTAAATGTTTCAACTGCAAATGACACACGCATCAGCTCTAAGTTTGAATCACATCAAAACTGCAAATGTTTTCATAACCTTCAGGTCTGGACCAAAAAAACTGTTTGAGGGTCTAATTCTGTTAGCTGCCCACAAGCAAAGAGTTTGGACAGAATGTGAAGCAAGAGGTTTTCATAACCTTGTGTTCCCCATCTTCCTTTGCTTGGAGTACAGGTTTCCAGCCCTGGGATGTGCTGTGGAGTATAGGCTGTTGCTGTTATTTCTTCCACCAGACAGCTGTGAATGGCAAATGTTATTTCCTTTAAAAAATATTAACTTGGAGATTGAGGCCAATTATTAGTGCCAGAGTAAATTGTTAAAATTATGACTCAGATTTTTAAGGTTATAAGAGGCAGACGGGGCTTTAACCTTGCATTCATTTTACTGTCAAGGGAGTTACTACCCAGTAACGCGTTACTCTAATCTGAGCACTTTTTTCAGTAACGAGTAATCTAACGCGTTACTATTTCCAAACCAGTAATCAGATTAAAGTTATTTATCCAAGTCACTGTGCATTACTATTTGTCATTTTCCTTAGTAAAAATATATATTTTTGCTTTCTTCTTGCGTCTTGGGGAGTGAAGTCACGTATGCGACAAGTCACGTTTTCAGCATGTGGACAGTTCACGTTTACCACGCAGCAACACAAACGTAAACAACAATCGAGGGAGGAGAGAGATGGAAATACAGTCACTATTTAGAGTTTGTGTCAGCTAAAGACGGCAACATTAAGGTTGGTTGTACACTATGTGCTGGTGGCGACTACGTCAAATCTGAGGAACCATTTGGAGTCGCAGCGCTGCAGTCAAACTTACAGAGCAAGTCCCAGCAGGTGGAGCGAAGCAGAGAGGAGGTCCCCCACCACCCACACAAAAAAAGCTGGACTTCGCTGCAAAACCAGTAAGTGGGGGAGAGTTGAAGAAGTTGGTCGGGCAGTAGGCCTATGTTGTAGAGGAAATGCTGCCCTTAAAGATGTCTGACTCGCTCTCTTTCGTGCCATAATAAACCAGATCCGACTACTGGCAATGCCGAACTGCCTCACAGTAAACAGGTTGTCATTTTTATGTTGAGGCTGTGGGGGGGTGTTGTCGGCAGCTGCTGCATGTAACTAATAAAGTAACTTGTAATCTAACTTTGTTACTTTTAAAATCAAGTAATCTGTAAAGTAACTAAACTACACTGTAAGAAAAAATACACCATATCTACTCAATAAAAATGAGGCAACAGATTACAAGCAATATTATTAATTAAATTTCACATGGTTTGGTATTGAGTAAATATTAATTAAATGAGACCATTAATAGTTATCCATTTAATATGAGTAGATTCAAATAGAAAACATTACAGAACTAATTATAACCTAAACAAAAATATTGAGTTGATTTGAAACCGATAAACTCCCTAATGTGTAAATAGTACAAATAAAAATTAATTTAATTCTACATATCAATGATATATAATTAAGTAATAATCATCTACATTAATCTGCCAATTTGAATTTAATCGATGCAATGAATAAAATCTAAATATTCTCTCTTAGGAATAACTAGTCTATGGCCCAGAAAATACAGAACTTAACAAATACTCGACCCATTGTAGTAGTGCTGGGCGGTATACCGGTTTGTACTGTATACCAGTGTTAATTTCCTGTATGACACCGGTGCATTGCCGCAGAGAACACTACGGCCGAATTAATCTGCGAGTGACTTCAGAACAGTAGCCCTGTTAACTTCGTACCCTTGTCACTCATGGTTGTAACTTTATTTTTATATATATATATATGTATATATTAGGGCTGTCAAAATTAACACGTTAACTTTTGCGTTCATTTTTTAATATTTAACTCATTAAAAAAAATTAACGAAATTAACGCAGCTGTGTTTGTTTACTTCATGTGGCGGCTGAGAAACGTAATACGTCTACATAACAGCAGGCAGCGCTACTCTGTATTGTTGCCCAAGTAATTAAAACCGGCAGCTGATTGGACAAACGCGTCACATGGGTTTGTTTTATCCGGAAATCCAAAGCCAGACTGTCATGGCGGCCGTTCAGAATACAATCTCATATTGTACTAAAATAGTTCACTGAACATGTTTCTGAAAACATTTTAAGCGAGAAATAGGCCTTGCAGTTGCTGAATCTGTCTTCATTTCAGCTCAACAAAGGTCAGTTTAGAAGATTTTCGTCAGATTTTGAGAGACTAGTCACCGCATTCCGCTCGCCATTTCCGGGTGAGTCCCGACCGCCCTGCCGGCGACTCGGCCGAACTCTCGGCTCGTTGGAGATGAACTGCGCCTCACCTGTAAAGTAGACGAGAGCAGGCGACAGCAGCCGGGGACGGTGACAAAAATCTGCTCTCAAGTCAGACAGTTTCTAGCCGTTTCCAGCAGCCTTCAGCAGGACTAAATAAGCCAAATTGTTGCTGCTGTTCTGAAAGATATTAAACATTCTGAACTTAGCAGAACCTTTCCTTGTTTGTTTTTTTTCTTCATATTTGCAAAGTTAAGTGATTTAGCATTTAAATATCCATTATTATAAGCTTCAGTCTCAATTTAAAAAAGCAATTAATCGTGATTAATTACAGCAAATTGTGCATTTAATTAGTTAATTTTTTTTAATCGATTGACAGCCCTAGTATATATATTAAATTAATAACCCACAACTAACTCTCTTTAACAGGATAAAACACCATAGCACACAACTAGTTGTTACTTTAACAATTTCTAACACTAATAATTTTACATTTACAAATTTACACAGCCGAACGGCATGCTGGGTAACATTATAGCTGCTAGCTAGCTAGGTTGACAGGAAGTGCTTTTCAATTAAAATTTGCCTGATTACATTAATTTGAATTAACTCAATATTCTCTCTATTTGGGATTAGATAAATATAATGATTATGTTTTATTTAACTAGAATGGGTGGATTTTATTCCAAACATTTTTATTTGAAATTTAATTAAATATTGGCCACAAAATCAAAAACACAATCATATTGAATATATTTTACCTAAATACATTAATTCAAATCTACATGACCACAGAATCATTTCTTACAGTGTATTTTTAAAATCAAGTAACTAAGTTACTTTTTCAAAGTAACTGTGGCAACACTAGTGGAGGGAATGCAGAGCAGGTTTAAGCAGATGCCATTTATCAATCAGAGGGATTAACAAGGAGACAAGCCTCTATCTCTCAGCTAGCTAAATTAGCTGATAAGAGAGATGGGATGTGAGGTGTGTACTATCATCAGCCACTCAGAAATTAACTCCACATTCAACCAGAGATGTTAGGATGGGGATTTGGATACTGGTGATTTGATAAGGAGGCATGCAGCGTGTTTTGCAACTTTATGAAGATGTTCACTTGATGCTTGCAAGCTGTTAACTTGCTGGCTAAAAGGCTGTAGCTATACTATCAAGTGTATAGCAGTATCCAGTACAGCACATTGCTGATTAACATTACATGCACTGCTTGGTGTTGTTTCATGAAGAAAGTTCGCTTCAGGTCGGTATCTTAATGAAACTAATCACATTTTTATAACTCTGAGCGGAGGAACTAGGACAAGCTGGACATTTTAGCATTCAGGTGTTTGTCCGGAAGGAAAATTTGTCCGTTGCTTGTTGTTTTAGATTTAATATTAAACATCCATCACATCCTGCAGTTAAAATAATCAGATGGCTTAACCTAACGTAAGCAGATCATGTGTTGCTTGTAAACTAAATGCCCATTAACTGACAGATATTTGTTTACACCAGCTTTTGTCAGACCAGTGAAGACAGAAGTTTGGCTTCCTCAGCCAAACAGGGATGAGCAGGCAGGTTATCTCCATTTCTATCAGGTCAGCCATCCATGGAGACAGATAAACCTCTCCATCCCACGGTAGAGGAGGTCTGAGGCATGCCTGACTTTGGGACTGTGCTAATTGGACCTACATTGGGCAGGTTTTATAAACTGGTAAAGAGTTGTCTATATTGTTTACAGTGAAAGAGAAAAAAGGACTTAGCTGACAAAATACTTTTGTTTTAATCAAAGCCCTACAGCTTATTATTACAAAATACTAACTGTCCACAGGATTATATAGAAGAAAAGACAAATACTTAATCGGCATGTTGCTAGAGAGCGTTCCACAGGAAAAAGCTGCACTTTTCTTTTGCCGAGTTTGCACCTTATTGTTTTCCTTTGGATTAAGCATTGAGCCTTCAAGGGCTGGGTCAACACTATTCCACTTCTTCATCAATCACTCTATGCCTCCATCCATCCATCCGTCCATCCATCCACAGGCTCTGGAAAAACACACACTCCTCAAGTTCTGGGGTTGCAGTCATATGTGTAACAACAACTTGATGCTGCAGGAACGGACACATTCTCGACATTCCTCCGAATGTGTGTGTTTGTTTGTGTGTGTATGTGTGCGTGTGTGTGAAAGTTTGTGTCAGGACAGGGGAGAGGATAAAAACAAGCAAAAGAGGAGGAAGGGGAGAAGAATGAAAAGAGATGAAGTGGTATTTAAGAAATGCGGAGAGAGGACCAAAGAAGCTGTTCATGGAGGTGGGAGAACGGGTGGTTGAGAGTATATAAGGAAAGCAGAGAAGGGGTGAAAAAGGAAAAGGGAGGAAGAGGTGGAGAACTGTGAGAGGAGAAGCAGGATCCTTCAAAACAAACGTGTGTGTGTGTGTGTGTGTGTGTGTGTGTGTGTGTGTCCCATCACAGATTCTGTCATAGCCAGATGGACACTTGAAACCACAAGGGGTACACTGTATACATACTGTATGTCAGACTACACTTTCAACACTTACTCATCATAATCACATCCCATGTCAGGACTTCTATCTTTAGTCGTCCATTTGAATGCCAACAGCAATATTTATATGTGTGTACGTGGGTGTGTGCGTGTGCAATTACCGTCCGCTCAATGCAAACAGCAACAGCTGGGGCTGAGAGCCACATGCTCCACCCTCCCCACCTTCTCTCCCTTCAAGATGAGAGTTCACTGAATGATCAACAAACCAGACTGACAGTCAGTTAAAGAGCAGGCGACCCTTTGGCTCTTAATATTACATCTTTGTGTGTGTCGAGAGAAAAGCATTTTAACCCATTTAGAGAGTGTGTTCCCTTTTAAACCCTAGAGTTCAGGTAAGAAGTTGGGCAAGATGTGACACAATCACTGAATGATACAAATCCTTATGAATCTGCAGTGACATAATCCCTTTACTTCATTTACAGTGTCCACAGAGGTCATTTTATTGACTAAATATGGAACATATTGCCATTACTTAACCAAAAGCTGGTCATTAACAGTTCAGTTTTGGTCCAAATTCAATGTCACATGGGTGTCTATTTCATGTCATAAAGCTATCACTAAACAACCTTCTTATCAATCTGAAAAAACACTTTTACTTTTAATCAAAAATAGGCCTATATAAATAATATTTTGTGTTGCTTGATCTGCGCCAGTGACTGTAATTGTAAAAGAAATGTAGCCAAAGTTATTAAAAATAAGCAACAGATATTGGGCCGGGTGTTACATGTCTGTCAATGAGCTGCACTGCCATATTAAACCCCAAATGTTTCAAAATACTGATTGATAGGCAGATAGGCCAGAGACACAGATGAGGACCAGCCAAACAATTGTGTGTTTGAGTAGAGTTGTGAGAAAGAACTCCAAAACTTTGGCAGTAGCGTGGCGTTATTATTGAACAATAAATAATAAATTCAATGGGAAAAACTGATTCCTTTCTTGTTGTGCACCTGTCTTGCGTAGAAGATTTCACAAGTACATAGAGAAAGTGTCTCAGTGTGTTGATATTACAGTAACAGGTGGTGTGGAGGGACCACATTAAGCTAAGAAAGTATTGCTTATATGTTAGATATTTACAATGTAGTTCTAGAAATTACTCTTGCCTTATATTATTGCACAAGGTCACACTGGATGTTTTTTTTTATTGGATACAAACCTGATGATATAATTTATGCATGAGATGAAGCATAGTGTAAGTTCTGGCAGGTCACAGAGTCAAGCTCGGCTATTATCTCAGCTCATAGCCGACAGGGCCTAAGACACTTCATTTTGGATTAATATACAGTAAGTAATGCATGTCATGACTGTGCATGTGCTGTACAGATGCAGTGTAAACAATCAGTGTCGTGTCTCTTTCATTGATGCTGCTCGGTTCTGTACCCTATGGGGATCCTGCACTGCTGCTCTCCCCGCTTAAGACTTTCCATACATGCACATGGAAGGGTAGGAAGGTGTGCTCTCCCTGCCTCATGCTTTCCATGTATGCACGTGGAAGTGTGGGGAGGCCCGAGAACAGAGCCATACCGCCAAAAACAAATTGCAGATGAATGAATCTATTTTGACAAAGTGAACTGGCTGAAAAGATGGGACTAGAGGCGGGGTTTAGCCGATCGTTCAGTTTATGAATTTTATGCAGGGTCCTCTTGGAAGTAGAAGAGAGGTACTGCGTAAGTAGCATATGCTGTGTATGCCACTGTGTACAGTAGAGAAAGGGGAAAGTATTTTCCCCTTGAATGTCCGGATCTGATGTGTAAACCTCAATGTGTTCCAGCCGTGCTGAACGAGGCAGAGATGGCTTGATGTTTCCATTCCCAGGGAAATCCTATCCATCTGTGTTTAAGCATGTGTGTGTGTGCGCATGTGCACGGTCATATAAACTAGTCATTTTTTTTCTCCTTTCACAACAACTTTACAACTCTGTGTTCATCCCGATCGCTCCTCTTCCTCTCTGCTCCTTTGTCTCACTCTCCTCCTTCAGTCCAGGAGATCCAGGATAATAAAAGCCAGTGTAATCAGTTTTTACTGAAGCCACTATTTTTTCCTCTCTTTTCAATCTGCAAACAAAACACAAAGTAAAAACAGATGTAGTGGTTTGTTTTAGACATGCAAAACAGCTGAAACCAAGCCCAAGGAGTGGGTGTGACATCCCATGAGTCTTTGGGGCCATGCACATTCTTTTGGCCAAACCCAGATACCAACACTCACCTTCAATTAAGCTCTCTGTCTAAGTGCAGCCCCTCTGTAAACACACTGTTTCGTTTTTCCCAGTTAAGACAAACATAAGGCGGGCTATTATATGATCCAATATAGAGACAAATAATAAGGTGTGTGTAGAACAAAAAATAAGAGGAGTATCTATGCCATGTCAAAGCAATCTGCAGCAGCTGTCAGAGCCTTCAGTGGGTATCCAGCCAACCTCAGTTAGTGCCCTATCCGCTAAACCACAGCTGGCCTTGAAAAACTCAATCTATGGCCTCAGTATTTATATCACGTGGCCTTTTATGAGATTGTTGCCAGCCTTTGAGCAACAGGTTTTAATGGCCTGGCCGGTTTTACAAATGGTGTGTACAAAACGGAATCTAAATTAAGAAATTTGGGAAAAAAAAACTAATTTACAGTAAATAATGGTAGAAAAGTTCAACTCTGAAATTCATTAGGAATAACAATTGTATCTTTTGAATTTCAAATCATTTTAATCAGTATAAATTATTCATTACACATTACATTTTTGAAGGTACTATTTGACAGATTAGCTTTTACATCACTTGGTTAATATAAAGTCATTCATGTGTCTACTTTTATGACAAAATAACTTACCCATACCAGATACTGATGTTGGAAGAAAAAGGAGGTGGGGGAATAATATCACTGCTTACCATTATTATACATTTTTCTATCTCAGCATATTTGTTTAATGGTAAATAGTATAATGGTTTACCCTCTGTTCAAAACGTTTTTATGCACAAAAACTATATATACAATAAACAATGCCTCAATAGATCAAATAAATGTATTTGATTTGAGTGTAGGAAATGCATAAGTGACCAACCAAAAAAGTCAATCACATTTGTGACATAGAACAAAGAAAAAGAGCTGTATTATTTCTACAAATAAAATGGCGAATTCTCAGATCTCAAAGCCTTAGATTTATTTTTAATTTTTTTAATCTAGTACTGGAGAGCTTTAAAAAAACCAAACAATATTTAGCATGATGAAGTATGATGGCGTACAGCAACAAAAAATGTCTTTCTGACCATGTTGTGAAACTAAAACAGCAACAATCAGCAGACTGTTACGGTAACACATCACAGACAGGACGGGAGTTTGGTAACGATGACGGTAATGTTTGCCGTTGCTGTCACACACTGGCAGAGATGTCTGAGTCATCAACCTATGAAAGATAATTATTTAGAAAGGTTTGGACCACTTCAGGTCTACTTTTACGTACTAAGCACTTGAAGAGCCACTGAGGGGAAAACCTGTCTTGGAAGAAGTTCAACCCTTCCAGATAAAAAAAAAATTACCAGCACAAAGTTTTGGAACAATAACTGACATTTGCCCATTTACTTTTACATGGTCAAGTGAGGCAATTATTTTGTGAACAGTAACATTTTACCCCTCCCCTACCACTAAGTCTTCTCCTTCTCCGTGAACCATCACCTTATCGTGGTGGAGAGGTTTGTGTGTCTCTGTGAACCTGAGGGCTGTGTTGTCTGGAGCTTTGTGCTCCTGGTAGGGTCTCCCAAGGCAAAGTGGTCTCAGGTGAGGGGCCAGACAAAGAATGGTTCAAAAACCCCAATGAAGAAGCAAGGTAGAGATGGAGTGACCCTGCCCGAGGAAGCCGGGGCCCCGTCTGGAGCCAGGCCCAGACGGCGGGCTCGTCGGCGAGCGCCTGGTGGCGGGTTTGCCACGGAGCCCGGCCGGGCACAGCCCGAACAAGCTACGTGGCTCCCATCTCTCCAGCCCATGGGCCCACCACCTGTGGGAGGAACCGTTGGGGTCGGGTGCGATGCCACATGGGTGGCAGTGAAGGTCAGGGGCCTCGACGGACCAGACCCGGGCGGCAGACGCTGGCTCTGGGGACGTGGAACGTCACCTCTCTGTGGGGAAGGAGCCGGAACTGGTGCGGGAGGTGGAGCGCTACCGTTAGATCTGGTGGGGCTTACCTCTACGCACAGTCTCGGTTCTGGAACCATACTCCTGGATAGGGGTTGGACTCTTTTCTTCTCCGGAGTTGCCCAGGGTGTGAGGCGCCGGGCGGGTGTGGGGATACTCACAAGCCCCGGCTGGCGCCGCTGTGTTGGAGTTTACCCGGTGGACGAGAGGGTCGCCTCCCTCGCCTGCGGGTTGTGGGGGGAAACTCTGACTGTTGTTTGTGCATATGCACCAAACAGGAGTTCGGAGTATTCGGCCTTCTTGGAGACCTTGACTGGAGTCCTGCATGGGGCTCCAGTGGGGGACTCCATTGTTCTGCTGGGGGACTTCAACGCACACGTGGGCAATGATGGAGACACCTGGAAAGGCGTGATTGGGAGGAACGGCCTCCCGGATCTAAACCAGAGTGGTTGTTTGTTGTTGGACTTCTGTGCTAGTCATGGATTGTCTATAACGAACACCATGTTCGAACATAGGGATGCTCATAAGTGTACGTGGTACCAGAGCACCCTAGGCCGAAGGTCAATGATCGATTTCATAATCGTTTCATCTGATCTGAGGCCGTATGTTTTGGACACTCGGGTGAAGAGAGGGGCAGAGCTGTCAACCGATCACCATCTGGTGGTGAGTTGGGTCAGGGGTGGGGAAGACTCTGGACAGACCTGGTAAGCCCAAACGTGTAGTGCGGGTAAATTGGGAACGTCTGGAGGAGGCCCCTGTCCGACAGACTTTCAACTCACACCTCCGGCGGAGCTTTTCGTGCATCCCTGTGGAGGCTGGGGGCATTGAACCCGAGTGGACAATGTTCAAAGTTTCCATTGCTGAAGCTGCGGCGAGGAGCTGTGGTCTTAGGATCTTAGGTGCCTCAAGGGGCGGTAACCCACGAACACCGTGGTGGACACCAGTGGTCAGGGAAGCCGTCCGACTGAAGAAGGAGTCCTTCCGGGATATGTTATCTCGGAGGACTCCGGAGGCAGTTGCATGGTACTTAAGGGCCCGAAGGGCTGCAGCCTCTGCCGTGAAAGAGGCAAAGCAGCGGGTGTGGGAGTTTGGAGAAGACATGGAGAAGGACTTTCGGTCGGCACCAAAGTGCTTCTGGAAAACTGTTCGCCACCTCAGGAGGGGGGAAGGGAACCATCCAAGCTGTGTACAGTAAGGATGGGACACTGTTGACCTCCACTGAAGAGGTAATAGGGCGGTGGAAGGAGCACTTTGAGGAACTCCTGAATCCGACTAATACGCCCTCTATGTTAGAGGCAGAGCTGGAGGATAACGGGGATTGTCGCCGATTTCCCAGGCGGAAGTCACTGATGTAGTCAAACAACTACACAGTGGCAAAGCCCCGGGATTGATGAGATCCGTCCAGAAATGCTCAAGGCTCTGGGTGTGGAGGGGCTGTCCTGGTTGACACGCCTCTTCAACATTGCGTGGAAGTCTGGGACGGTGCCAAAGGAGTGGCAGACTGGGGTGGTGGTTCCCCCTTTTTAAAAGGGGGACCAGAGGGTGTGTGCCAATTATAGGGGTATCACACTTCTCAGCCTCCCTGGTAAAGTCTACTCCAAGGTGCTGGAAAGGAGGGTTCGGCCGATAGTCGAACCTCGGGTTGAGGAGGAACAATGCGGATTCCGTCCTGGTCGTGGAACAACGGACCAGCTCTTCACTCTCGCAAGGATCCTGGAGGGAGCCTGGGAGTATGCCCAACCGGGTCTACATGTGTTTTGTGGATTTGGAGAAGGCGTATGACCGGGTCCCCTGGGAGATACTGTGGGAGGTGCTGCGGGAGTATGGGGTGAGGGGATCTCTACTCAGGGCCATCCAATCTCTGTATGACCAAAGTGAGAGCTGTGTCCGGGTTCTCGGTAGTAAGTCGGACTCGTTTCAGGTGAGGGTTGGCCTCCGCCAGGGCTGCGCTTTGTCACCAATCCTGTTTGTAATATTTATGGACAGGATATCGAGGCGTAGTCGGGTGGGGAGGGTTGCAGTTTGGTGGGCTGGGGATCTCATCGCTGCTCTTTGCAGATGATGTGGTCCTGATGGCATCATCGGCCTGCGACCTTCAGCACTCACTGGATCGGTTCGCAACCGAGTGTGAAGCGGTTGGGATGAGGATCAGCACCTCTAAATCGGAGGCCATGGTTCTCAGCAGGAAACCGATGGAATGCCTTCTCCAGGTAGGGAATGAGTCCTTACCCCAAGTGAAGGAGTTCAAGTACCTTGGGGTTTTGTTCGCGAGTGAGGGACAATGGAGCGGGAGATTGGTCGGAGAATCGGGCGCAGCGTGTGCGGTATTGCATTCAATCTATCGCACCGTTGTGACGAAAAGAGAGCTGAGCCAGAAGGCAAAGCTCTCGATCTACCGGGTCCGTTTTCGTTCCTACCCTCACCTATGGTCATGAAGGCTGGGTCATGACCGAAAGAACGAGATCCAGGGTACAAGCGGCCGAAATGGGTTTCCTCAGGAGGGTGGCTGGCGTCTCCCTTAGAGATAGGGTGAGAAGCTCAGTCATCCGTGAGGAGCTCGGAGTAGAGCCGCTGCTCCTTTGCGTCGAAAGGAGCCAGTTGAGGTGGTTCGGGCATCTGGTAAGGATGCCCCCTGGGCGCCTCCCTAGGGAGGTGTTCCAGGCACGTCCAGCTGGGAGGAGGCCTCGGGGAAGACCCAGGACTAGGTGGAGGGATTATATCTCCAACCTGGCCTGGGAACCTCGGATCCCCAGTCGGAGCTGGTTAATGTTGCTCGGGAAAGGGAAGTTTGGGGTCCCCTGCTGGAGCTGCTCCCCCCGCGACCCGACACCGGATAAGCGGACAAAGATGGATGGATGGATGGATGGATACCACTAAGCCCTTTTACATGTTGGCGTTGTCTGCCCCATTTTTTTAAACATAATCTTTCCATTAATCTTGTACATCTCATATTATATCCCATCCAACTAAGTTATTACTCTTTCAGGTCATATCCCTCAGATGTATTTGTGTCTGTCGACATTCAGGCAGCGAGCTTTGTCTCTTGTAAACCAGGAAAAAACAGAAATCAAGCAAAAAGCACGTGCGTACAACTAATGTTTTGTAATCCATCCAATTTCTCCATCTGTTTCCATAGCTCTTTGACCACAGAGCCTCTGAGATCTGTTAAAATTGAAAAACATAACAATTTGTCAATACAATATATACAGGCAAAATCCAAATAATGACTGATTTAGGTTTTTCAGAAGCAGCACTTTTTTCTGCCAAGTGTGGGTCTCCTGGCTGATCAATACTACACTGAGCTGGACAGAGTGAGGAAGTTGTCATCTGGATCCAATGAGCTGCTTAGAGAAAGTCTGCTTGTTGAACTTGTTGAACGGGCTCCCTGACAGAGTTACTCAATTCTTTCTTTCTCCTACTCTTTGTTCTGGGTCTCTCGCTTTGATTTACCTTCTCGCGCCTTCTGCTCTCGGGTTCTTTTAGTTCTCCTGTCCTCGTGGCTTTGCTCTCTCCCTTTTCTCCGTTTTCTGTTTCAATCGATCTTCCACTTAGCGGGGGAAATGTGCTTCTAATCAGACACTTTGCTGAGCCAGTCTTTCTCGGCTAGATACTCTTGAAAACACCGCAAATGTATTCTGAACTGCTTTTCAAACGTTATCTTTATATGTCAGGGGGTATGTTGTGATCTTTAATTGAAATGAGTTACATTATATCTCCCACTGCTTCTGCTGAGGCTCCATGCAGAGCTTTTGCCGTAGCCTACGTAAGTCGCCTGAAGTTTATACTTGTGTGTTGTGTGTGCGTCGATCTCTTTAAGTGTGTGGTAGAGTGAGTGAGAGAGTGACGGTGATTAGCTTCAGAGCGAGGACTCTAGAGAGGCATAGTGGGAGAAACAAAGTGTCTCCCTTGTGCTTTCTGACCATGGTCGAAAATATGTAGCAGGAAAAGTCAACCGTCTCCTTGACTTCATGTTGTTTATGGAGAAGAAGAACCCTGAAATGAGTAGGAGGAAATGCAATGCTATCAAGCCACGGTCGAGCGACGTATGTCGCCAAGGCGTGTAGTTACATTTCTGGAGAGGTGCACGTCAGGCTACAGTGAAGGGTCCGGCGTAGGGTCGGTATCACCACGTCCCTACGTACGTATCCAGGGTGTTGATTTAACGCAGAAGCATAAATCAGCCTTAAGGTGCTTGTCCTTCAGTTACCCCAAATATTGTTTGTATTTCTCATCGTGGCTACTGAATACTGCTACCGGCTCTCATCAGTTACCATTTCTAATGAGAAATAATATCATTAATAAAATGTAACTCAAATGTTATTTCAGATTTGCTCCCCAAAACCCCAAAAACTCCCATTAATACCATTTAGGAAAGACACTTTCCACACATTCACTTTTTTCCAAGACTTAAATGAGAA